>NC_134483.1:404592401-404818681 GCF_040206685.1 Ascaphus truei
TATATATATATATATATATATATATATATATATATATATATATATATATATATATATATATATATATATATATATATATATAAAAGAGGGTTGAGCTATATCTATATATATATATATATATATATATATATATATATATAGATATAGCTCAACCCTCTTATATATATATCTCAACCCTTATATATATATATAAGGGTTGAGATATATATATAAGAGGGTTGAGCTATATCTATATATATATATATATATATATATATATATAGATATAGCTCAACCCTCTTTTATATATATATATATATATATATATATATATATATATATATATATATATATATATATATATATATATATTAAGAAAACAAGAAAACCGCACACAACCCTAGTGCATTACCAAAAACAATGTAGTTTATTATAAAAAGTAGAGGGGAAGACAATACTCACTTACAAAAAGAATCAAATTGGAATTCACATAAAGGTATCTTGGTATCTGTATAGCGGTACCGTTTAAATGCCCTCCGCCAGCTGAGGGAACATCCGGATCAAAACCTCAAGTGGCTCCTGCCTGAATGCACGCCGCTGCGGGAAACAGGAGACCTCCGACACAATACCAACAGCCACAGTGCTCGATATACACAGTAGTGATGATGCAGGGCGATCCGTTCCTCTCCAGCCTGTAACAACGTGTTTGGAAAAGCATCCCTTCGATACACAGGTCGCGCCTCAGAATAGCGTGATGACGTCACCCAACGCATATCGTCAGCAACAGCTGACTTCGTCCCCTGATGGGGGGTTGAAATGTAAATGTGTGTGTCATCAGCATAGAGGTGATATTTAAACCCAAGAGATGTGATTAGGTCACCTAGAGAAAGTGTGTTCAGAAAAAAGAGAAGAGGTCCCAGGACTGAGCCCTGGGGTACCCCCACAGAGATATCGATAGCGTTGGAGGAGGTGTTAGCAGAAGAGACACTAAAAGTACTATGGGAGAGGTAAGAGGAGATCTAGGATAGATCTTTGTTACAAATACCAAGAGTACAGAGAATGCGAAGGAGAAGAGGGTGGTCCACAGTGCCAAATGCAGCAGAGAGGTCGAGTAATATGAGAAGAGTGTAATGACCTCTGTCGTTGGCGGCATGGAGGTCATTAGTTATTTTAGTAAGGGCTGTTTCAGTCGAGTGAGCAGTGTGGAAGCCAGATTGTAGAGGGTCTAGGAGAGAATAGGTGTTGAGAAAGTGGAGCAAGCGAGAGAATACAAGACATTCAAGCTTGTTGTTTTTGAGTAATGGTATAACTGTTGCATGTTTGAACGAGGGGGGAAAGGTACCAGAGTAGAGGGAGGAGTTAAAAATGTGTGTGAGAGTAGGGATTATAGTAGGAGCAAGAGGTTTTAGAAGATGGGAGGGAATGGGGTCAAGATGGCAAGTGGTAGGGGGAGAAGAAGAGATCAGCAGTGACACATCCTCCTCTGGGACAGCAGAAAAAGAGTAAACGACGGCAGGTGGAGAGTTAGGAAGCGGTGTAGGATGGGAGGAGGAAATAGATGGGATGTTCTGATGTATGGATTCCACCATTTCCTTAAAATAGTCAGCAAAGTCCTGAGGTGAGATGGAGGAAGAAGAAGAAGAGGCAGCTGAAGGTGGTTTGAGTAGAGAGTCAAAGACAGAGAAGAGTTGGCGTGGGTTAGACTTGTTCGTGTTGATTAGTTGAGAAAAGTAGGTCTGTTTAGCTTGAGAGAGGGCAGAGTTGAAACAGGGTAGCATAAATTTGTAGTGAAAGAAGTCTGCGAGAGTGTGAGATTTCCTCCAGAGGCATTCAGAGGAACGAGTGGAAGAATGTATCATGTGCATGTGGGAATTTTGCCAGGGTCGGGGCATGTAGATCAAAAGAGGAGGTTAAGGCAGAGTTGTAGTTCCTGACCTGACAGTGGAGAGGGAGGAGCGTAAAGTGGAATCAAAGGCTGGTAGTTTAATAGAGCGCAGGTTTCTGCAGGAACGAAGGGTAGATAGAGATGGCGAGGGGGAGAAGCGAGAGAGAGAAAATTAGATAAGGTGATGGTCAGAGAGAGGAAAGGAGGAAATGGAGAAATCAGAGAGAATTTTTTTTTATTGAAAACCAGGTCTAGGTAGTGGCCATCCTTGTGGGTGCTGGCTGCAGTCCACTGTTGAAGGCCAAAAGAAGAGGTTATAGAGAGAAAGGGTTAGATTTAACCCCCAAAGTGCCCTCTGACACTGAAAGAGTTAATTATTAAAAAAGAAAATGTAAAATTAGTAGCGTTAAATAGGACACGGTCCAGATATTTTAGGAAACTGATTTACATTGTGGATGCTGATTGCCCCTAGACTCCTTTTACCCCAGTCAAAATGCAACTGTCATTACTATGTGCTCGCTTATGCTATTAATTAAGCTGCCTGGAGCAAAACAGCTGTTTTTTATTCATACACGAAAAACAAAACAGTGTGTGAGACTTTCACATAATGCCGTTTACAACAACAAAAAAAGATAGAAAGCAGAAAACTAAGAAGTGGTAGCAGTGCAGCCTGAGCATGAGACGAGGGACAAGTGGACATATTAAAAATAAAGTTAAAGGAGGGCTTAAGCTGACTTCTTTTAAAGTGGGGTCTGGTGTGTTAAGTACGTGGGAAAAGCTACCCAAGGGTCATAAATATCTCATTAGTTTCATTCCCAATTAAGCGTGAAACAGTGGCTGTTTATTGGAGTGAACGCGTGCAGAGGGAGCTGGGAGCTGGGACTTTTCTGGGGGAGGGGTCCTGTCTGCACTGCCACAGAGAGATTACTGCACAAGCAGGGATAGTTAATCGCTCATGTGCTGCTAGAGGGGCTGGCATGTGATCCACAATGCTGATCCAGCACACCCATGTGTACTTCTTTAGATGTAAATGTAATATTAATATAATACTAGATATCCAAACCAAAGTAAATGCTATGTTTTCTGGCACACGATGTATATCGATAGATAGATAGATAGATAGATTTTTTTGGGTGGGGTTTCTGTACATATGAAACCAGTATAATATGTAGCCCCCTGTATGGGGACTAATAAGTAATGTAAATGTGTAATGGGTTACCGGCTGGGATCAGTCTGTTATCACCCCTCCCTTTCACGTGATGTAGAATGACTGTGCAGAAGGGATTGCCATCCCCTTGCATGTCTTGTGGCCAGTGATGTCACATTAAGGAGATAGAAGAGTATATTAAGCTCTCCCCAAATGTTCTAGAAGCAGGTTCCTCTGAATTCTGCAGAGGGCCTCACCGTGAGTCCTATAAATGTTTTTAAGTGTATAGCTAAGTATATTATGAGTATGCTGTAACTGTTTATTGTTTTCTATTAAAGGATCTGCCCTTTTTAGTTAGCGCCTATAGTAATGGCCCAATATTGTTCTCACGCAGGAAGAGGAGTGAGCATGTTCGGAACATAATCGGTTTGGCCCCACTGACAGGTCCTTAGCAAACCCCCAATCCAATGTGCATGGGCGAGGTATGCAGTATACGGTTCCGGTATAATGATCGCAGAGAGAGCATACTGTATTCCCAGCAGGGGCCCACTTAAGATGGGGTATTACGGACGCTATGCATGCGATTGCCAATCTAACCAATAATAAGGGAAACAAGCATACTTTTCAGAAGCATAAGCATAACAAGCATACTCCCCAACATAGGAATGAGAGCTACCAGGGGAAGAAGCAAAAAGTAACCATATTATTTGCCACCAGTTAATATGTCTACCGTGAAGTATGTTATGTATGGCGAGCCTTACCAACGGATGTGAATAAAGCTCTTATTGTACTATAAAAGTTCCTGGCACTTATCCTTATTCTGTCTGCATATCCACGCCGAGCCTGCACAGACCCAGCTCTCTGAACAGGTATGGGAGTCTGAGCAATGACATGTACAGTATATAGTCGATCTGATGTAAACTCATTTAGAGCTGGGCAAGGAGAGTTAAACATAAGTAGCCATAATGTAAACATTTATAAACCCGGTGGGGGGAGGGGGCTGCACCACTCCTGCGCCCGTAGCTCCAGCCCCCATGTTTGTGTCTCTCTGGGCATCCGGGGTGGTGACCTTGAGAAGGCTCGGTAGACATTAATATAGATGATTGTGCAGTTGGGTACAATGATACCACAGGGTCTTAATGACTACCTTGGTTTTGCCATGTTTCTTTGACACCCTACTCTCAAAAATATATATATCTTTTTGTTATGATGTTTTAATATATGGTTCACCAACATTTTTCTTCTTTTCCCTCTTTGTTTTTGTTTATTTATATTTTTAATAGAATGTATCAATTGGAATTTCACAACCAAACTTTATGGGATGGCAGTTGTGATGTTGTTGCGTGGAAGTCTTACCTGGGAACTTCATCCAAACTCACCATCCAGCAGCGCTGGGATCCAGTGACCCTCCTAAGACAGCCCTTTGGGAAACGATATGCTCATCACATTATTCAAAAACTGACAAATGAACACTCTGAAACATACAAGGAGCAGCAAATGATATGTGTTTTGTAAGCCAATAGCAATTTAATAATGCATCTATTTAAGCAACAGTTTAAATATAGTTAAACCAATCCTTTTTTGAACTTCATTATATATGGAGTATTCAAGTAATTCTCCTTTGCTAAACAGGCAGGAGTTTGGAATTAGTATGACGATTTACATGAGCGCTGAATTTTTTCATGTACTGTATCAATATGCTTTGGCTTTGCTTGCTGGCTGGATTTCTCCCCTCTCATCACAAAAAAAGTACACCCTCTTTGAATTCCATGGTTTTACATATCAGGACATAATAACAATCATCTGTTACTTAGCAGGTCTAAAAATTAGGTAAATACAACCTCAGATGAACAACAACACATGACATATTACTCTGTGTCATGATTTATTTAACAAAAATAAAGCCAAAATGGAGAAGCTGTGTGAGAAAAACTAAGTACACCCTTACTGCTTCCATGGGAATTAAGATGCTAAGTAGCAGACAGGTGCTGCTAATCAAATGCCTTTGATTAATCGATTATCAGCAAGTGTGACCACCTCTATAAAAGCCGAAGTTTTAGCAGTTTGCTGGTCTGGAGCATTCAGGTGTGTGTTAACACAATGCCAAGGAGGAGAGACATCAGCAATGATCTTAGAGAAGCAATTGTTGCTGCCCATCAATCTGGGAAGGGTTATAAGGCCATTTCCAAACAATTTAAAGTCCATCATTCTACAGTGAGAAAGATTATTCAAAAGTGGAAAACATTCAAGACAGTTGCCAATCTTCCCTGGAGTGGACATCCCAGCAAATTCACCACAAGGTCAGACCGTGCAATGCTCAGAGAAATTGTAAAATACCCAAGAGTTACATCTCAGACTCTACAAGCCTAAGTTAGCATGTTAAGTGTTAAAGTTCATGACAGTACAATTAGAAAAAGACAGAACAAGTATGGTTTGTTTGGAAGGGTTGCCAGGACAAAGTCTCTTCTCTCTAAAAATAACATGGCAGCACGGCTTAGGTTTGCAATGTTGCATCTGAACAAACCACAAGACTTTTGGAACAATGTCCTTTGGACAGACAAGACCAAAGTGGAGATGTTTGGCCATAATGCACAGCACCACGTTTGGCGAAAACCAAACACAGCATATCAGCACAAACACCTCATACCAACTGTCAAGCACGGTGGTGCAGGGGTGCTGATTTGGGCATGTTTTTGCAGCCACATGACCCGAGAACCTTGCAGTCATTGAGTCGACCATGAACTCCTCTGTATACCAAAGTATTCTAGAGTCAAATGTGAGGCCATCTGTCTTACTGCTAAAGCTTGGCCGAAATTGGGTCACGCAACAGGATAATGATCCCAAGCACACCAGCAAATCTACAACAGAATGGCTGAAAAAGAAAAGAATCAAGGTGTTGCATTGGCCCAGTCAAAGTCCAGACCTCAACCTGATTGAAATACTGTGGCTGGACCTTAAGAGAGCTGTGCATAAACAAATGCCCACAAACCTCAATGAACTGAAACAACGTTGTAAAGTAGAGGGGGCCAAAATTCCAACACAACAATGTGAGAGACTGATAAAGTCATATAGAAAACGATTACTCCAAGTTATTGCTGCTGCAGGTGCTTCTACAAGCTATTAAATCATAAGGTGTACTTAGTTTTTCACACATGGCTTCTCCATTTTGGCTTTATTTTTGTTAAATAAATCATGACACGGAGTAATATGTCATGTGATGTTGTTCATCTGAGGTTGTATTTACCTAATTTTAAGACCTGCTAAGGAAAAGATGATTGTTATTATATCCTGATATGTAAAACCATGGAATTCAAAGAGGGTGTACTTTATTTTTCACATGACTGTGTATACACACACACACACATATACACACACATACAGTGGCGGCCGATCTGAGTCTAAGTCGGCTAGATCCGCGGCTCTCAGATTATCCCGTTAGGTGCATTTTTTGTCGTTTTCGCCCGGAGTGAACTGCGTTATTTTCGCGCTCGTGATATTAGCATTTTATTCTCACTGTCTGCAATACTGCAATGCCGTGTAAAAACTCAGGGGGGCGTTTGCGAGCTGTTGTCTTGGAAGTCTAATACCTTCGCGGTTCAACCTACGTCAGTACACAGTCTGTGTGCGCGCGCAGTAATTGTAAATTTGCATATTTAAAGTATACATGCATTTGCAGTGCTGTGCTGCTGTACAGTATGTCTCATTTGAAAATTGTTGAAACGCATGGGCGTGTACAGTACTGTAACAGTGTCACATTTCGGCATATACAGCGCTCTCCCCTCGCTCAGGATATTTAACTGCACTGCAGGGTATTTCAACTTCTTATCTTCTGTGCAATGCAGTACATCTCTCCCACACCATTCCTTTGAACGTGTGTCTGGTTTCAATCACATTCCTGCTTGACAGCAGGAATTTACTGAATTTACTGAACATGCGCCTGTAACTTCGCCCACCACTGCTTGCTTGTGACCAAAAAAACAATTAAAATTAAAAAAAAAAAATTCTTGTAATTTTTAAATTTTTATTTTCTCCACTACCTGCAAAAACCATCTTACTGTATTACGATATTCAATCTGTGCTGTAGCTTTTGACTGCGACCCTGTGCATTTGACTGCACATGGTTGATTTGTGTGCTTTTTACGTACTGTATTTGGGGGTGTATTATTATGATGAACTGCCTTTTGAAATTAAAGTATGTCTTTAGCTTTGAACTTCATGCAGCTGTACCCTGTTGCCCCCTCCCCCACGAACGCTAGCTCAAGGAGTTAAAATTCCACGGAGTCGTTTATTTTCTGAATTTTGCCATTGTGTTCTTAATCTGTTCATACCCAAGCTACAAAGCCTCACTGTGCCTGCGTGTAATCCTTTTAGAGATGGGAGCTAGCTGCTTACTGCGCATGAGTCACCCAACCCCCCCTCTCCACAGAGTCGTTAATTTATTGAATCTTGCCATTGTGTTCTGAATCCGTCCATAACCGAGTTACAAAGCCTCACTGCGCCTGCGTGTAATTCTCTTTGAGATGGGAATTTTGAGGCTTTGTTTACGGCAACGCTTTGGAAAATCCCTTCTCGAATTTGATTTGCACAGAGCATCAACTCTCTGTGCGCCTGTGTGTAATCCTCTTTCGGATGGGAGCTAGTTTAGTCCTGCTCATGCGCCTGTAACTTCACCCACCACTGCTTGCTTGAGTGCCCCCCAAAAAAAATTTATTATGATTTTTTAACTGTTATTTTATCCACCAGCCTGCAAAAACAATCTTGATATTACGATATTAAATCTGTGCGTTTGCCTGCACGTGGTTGATTTGTGTGCTTTTTATGTACTGTATTTGGGAGGTGTAGGGATCAAATTACAGTATTATGATGAACTGCCTTTTGAAATTACTGTACTCTACAGTACAGTATGTTATTTCTTTGAACTGCTGCACAACTAATCCTTCAAAAAAAACCCCCGCCACCCACACACAAACTCTTATTCATTTTCTGAAGTTAGTTAGTCATTGTGTTTTTAATCTGTCCCTAGCCGAGTGTCAATCGCCTCACTGCACCTGCGTGTACTCTAATCCTTTTAGAGATGGGAGCTTGCTGCTTACTGTGCATGAGTCACCCAACAGAGTCGTTAATTTTCTGAATATTGCCATTGTGTTCTTAATCCGTCCATAGCCGAGCTACAAAGCCTCAGTGCGCCTGCGTGTAATCACCCCACCCCCCCCAAACCCTTTGAGGCTTAGTTTACGGTAACGCTTTGGAAAATCCCTTCTCGATTTTGAAATGTAAATCCGATTTGCACAGCATTGTGAGAATTGAGAGTTAAAAAAAACATTAACTGATTCATGTTGTTTTGTCATTCATTCTTATTCATTGGTGTACTGTATGGGTGGGGGGGTTGTGGTTGTTGTCAATGATTATGACTAGCAGGAATGTGAATAAATATTTATTTTATTTTATCAGGAACCAAAAAATACAAATATAAAAATAATCATGAATAATACATAATGCAGTCTTTATTAAGTTATTTTGGCAGATTGAAATTGGATAAACATTTAGAAAACATTTGTAAAACATGGGGAAACATGAATAATGCACATTTATAAGAATATTATTTAATAATATATACTGTAATGTATAGTATATATATATAAATATATAGTAATATTATTTTTTCCGTCTTTATCTTGTTCCTCATTCTGTGTACAGTACAGTAGTTCATTGAGAGAGAAGAGGTTTTGTGTACATCATTACTGCTGTTTATATACTGTACATTTTACTGTACAAACAGATTAGACTGGAAAGAAAACCCCACCTCCCCCCAGGCCACACCTTTTTTCCTGAAACGACAAGAAAACAAAAAATTAGTGCAGTTATGTGCGTACTGTATTATGGCATTGTGTGATGTGTAGTACTACTGTAGATGGCTGGTGCTGCTTTCTCTGGAAAGAAAAAATTGAGCAGTTAGTAGGCAGTTACTGTAGTACTGTCAAACTAGTGTACTGGAACTACTATATACTCTGACTACTGTTAAATACTATACTGTAACCTGATGGCTGGTGCTGCTCTCTCTGTAAAGAAAAAACTGTAACTACTGTATACTCTGACTATTGGGAAAGAAAAAATCTGTGCCATACTTACCTGTATCATACTGTACTTACAATACTACAGCACTGTACTACTTTCCTGATGCTTGCCCATTACGCGCGATCACAATGGGCAACACAGTGGCAATATGGTCTATATATTTATTGCAGCGTTCCACGGTGAGTACATCGTTCCAAAAACTCATTATGCCTTTTTGGAGGTTTTCGCCACTTTCCGGATATGGTCCTTCAGCTGATGCCAGACCATTTCGATCGGATTGAAGTCTGGCGATCTGTCATTGGAAAAAAAGGACAATTAGTTTAAGAGATACAGTACACAGAAAAACTGTGGGAAACAAATGAGACACAGTTACCGCACTTACTCCGCTGGCGTCTTCACCCAGTTGATGCTGCGCTCAAGGATATGCGCTGTTGACGCGGTATGCTTCGGATCGTTGTCCTGGTAGAAGCGGTGACCATTTGGGAACTCACGTGTGATGTATTGCACTATCTCAGGGACAATGTTGTCTTGGAAGAAAGCTTTATTCATGATTCCTATAGCAAGAAAAGGAAAGTGCTCAGAAAACTGCACAATAGTACAGTACAGTGCATACAGTAAGGCTACACTAGTAAAGTACAGTGCATAAGGCTACATTATATTTGATATATTTTACCTTCAAAGATGACAATGCATCCTGGTCCACGCCTAGAGATGGCACCCCACACATGCAGCTTCACGGGGTGTTTTGGCCGCGGCTTCAAAGATATGCGGCCTTTTTTGTGGAATGCAAAGCTTGCAAATCTCTCCAGCGACACAGTAGACTCGTCAGTGAAGATGCAATCCTGGAAAGTCTCCCCACTGTCGATCCATGCCTGGGCCTGGACCACTCTTTTGATTTTGTTTGCGTCCCTTATCATGGGGTACGCTCTGTAATGACAAGGAATAAATAATTTTAGCGGTACAGTACAGTTTCCTAAACAACACTTTTACCTCCTGTACTGTCCAGTACTAAGCTCACACGTCCATATTTCCATCCAATGCTGCGTCTCATCTTCTTTATGCTGGTCTCGGATACAGTGAGTTTGTGATTTTCCTGCAGAGTGTATTTGACCCTTAATGCACTCCTCTCATCATTCTCCTCACTTATTTTGTCCACCAGAAGCGTTGTCTCCCTACAATGTAAAGAAAAACATTCCGGTAAGTAAAAATATTAGAGACAGTAGATCAAGAGGATACAATATATTGTTCTATTAATATGCAGCAATATAAAACTGTTGAAATATAAATATAAATATACAAAATATATATACTGTTGTAATATAAATATACAAAATATATATATTGTTGTAATATAAATATAAATATACAAAATATATATACTGTTGTAATATAAATACAGGTATACAAAATATATATATACTGTTGTAATATAAATATAAATATACAAAATATATATACTGTTGTAATATAAATATACAAAATATATATACTGTTGTAATATAAATATAAATATACAAAATATATATACTGTTGTAATATAAACATACAAAATATATATACTGTTGTAATATAAATATACAAAATATATATACTGTTGTAATATAAATATACAAAATATTTATACTGTTGTAATATAAATATACAAAATATATACACTGTTGTAATATAAATATACAAAATATATATAATGTTGTAATATAAATCTACAGAAATAACAAAAATATTAGATACAGTATTAGATGTACAGTACATTTTTGGATCTAATTTTTTTTTTTAAGTTTTATAGATATACTTACGCGTTAGTTACCCATGGTGCCCTTTTGCGTTCTCTGTTTTTTCCGTGTGCATGATTGCTCACGGTGGTTGCTGGCACAACGAGGCCAGAAGTAGCTAACCAGGCTTGGATAGCAGCAATTCGGTGTCCGCTCGTGTACATCTCCTTAATTCACATGCTGAGATCCTTGGAAATCGTTTTAACAACCATTGCTGCGAGTAGAAAGAAATACAAACACAAGAATGTATATTCGATGTTTAGTCGATGTGTATTCAATGTGCAGTGAATCCACAAAATGGATGGTGTATTTATACGGTAATGACTCACATTAGAGTACGCCCACTTTCAACACCTGTACCTCGCCACCATGCATAAAAGGTTACACACTTTGCATAGCCCACCGCTCGATGATCTTTATCTGAACTTGCCCTTGTCCAGATACTGCATTGTGCCACCTGCTTCCATGGAGCAACCCCGATTCTACGGACGCAGGAACCCACTCGCCTCTGCCGTGACTGTCATGCAGAAAAAGCGAAAGGCGGTTGCCGTTTCCACGCCAAGGCAAAAGCGACAGGCTAAGGCCAATAAAGAAAACCTTCTGCTGACCCCAAAGGCTAAGGGTTTTCATAGACGTCAGCCTTATTATGTCAAGAAGATATACGGTGATGTACTCTCGACGCAAAATGATTGGCAGCCAACCCATCGAATTTACAGACCACTTCCTCACATACGCTTCGACGACTCTGCCACCGCTGTCCCAGAAATCTTCAGCCCGTCTTCTTCACCCCTCATCCTCGACGCCCTCCCGGAAACCCACAGGCCATCTTCTCCGGTTCTATCCGACGACGCTGCCTCTGAAATCCACGGGTCACTTTCTCCTTTGCTCTTAAACGACTCTGCTTCTCGCCCGGAAATCCAAGGGTCACTTTCTCCATCCCTCTTCGACGACGATGCCGCTTCTCCTCTAACGGATATCCACAGGTCAACTCCTCCACCCTTCTTCGATGTCGCTGCTGCTTCTCTCCATGGAACCCCCATCTCATCCTCTGTTGCACCCATCCACCCAGATGTCCACACGCCATGCACAAGAAGCAGCTCCTTAGACCGGATGCTGAATGGGATAAGTGTGGATCTCCCCGGGAACTCTATTGTGCTATCAAAGATAGATCTGCTTCTGGAGACCATGTTAAATGTGGAGCAACGGATGCTACATATGGATCAACGGATGATACATATGGATCAACGGATGCAACATATGGATCAACGGATGGATCAACGGATGGATCGACGGATGGAGAAGATAGAGGCTGACATTGCGGGTATACATCGTTTGCTCGGTGTTAATGCCCCTGTTTCCCCGACGCCGGAGCAGGGGGGTGACATGGATGTGATGAATGGGAGCATCGATTCCCTTCCATCACCAAGGCACCCCCTCCACCAGAAGATGTAGTGTACATGTATGCCGTTGAGAAGGACATGACAACCCCGTCAAGACCACGCCAGGAGACAACACGGCGACCAAGACCGGAGGAAAGCTTCCTCCCAGACAACCTACCATCGCCTGTCACCTCAAGCACACCCGCTCGCAGAAGACCTACATTCGCTCGCATCGATACGGTGCCCGACATCACCCTGTGCGATCTGCCACCGGCTCTCGGGGAGAAGTATAGGGTGATGAGTGCTGGTGCACCCCACAAGTATGCCTTGTTACTTTTTAAGCACCATGTTCCCTACTCGTTGTACTGCGTTCAAAGTGAACTACGAAGGAAATCGCGTAAAAAAGACGCTTCCTGCCAATTTAAGAAAGAACATTCTGGATGAAATGCTGTGCTTTTATCCAATTCCAGATCCAATTACAGTAATGAAAGGCGTTCGAGACTGCATTAATGGCGTTTTGCGCCATGCAAGGAATCGGCCATGGACGGACAATGTTGTGGACTTTCTGGTTTAATCACAGGAACTGTAAGACCATGCTGTTGTGCTGAACTGTACAGTATATGTTTTGACCTGCTGAACTTACTGTAAATAAAGGAGATGTTTTGACCTGCTGTACTGTATTTAACTTACTGTTTTAACTTGCTGTACACACACATAGGACCTGCACAATTCCAGTCCCTGAGGGCCGCAAACAGGCACGGTTTTCAAGGTTGTCCTGAAAACCGGGCCTGTCTGCTGCCCTCGAGGACTGTACTGGTGCAGGCCTGACTGACTGTTTTGCACACCATACCACTGTACTGTATACTGTATGTTTCTTTAATAAAGGAGATGTTGCGTTTTGTATACTGTATTTTATGAATATAGAATTGTTTTAATCACAGGTAAGACCATACTGTTGTGCTGAACTGTACTGTACATGTTTTGACCTGCTGTACTTAAATAAAGGAGATGTTGTTGTGTGTTTTTTAACTTGTATTTATACAGAAATGTTTTAACTTGCTGTACACACACACAGGACCTGCACAATTCCAGTCCCTGAGGGCCGCAAACAGGCACGGTTTTCAAGGTTGTCCTGAAATCCGGGCCTGTCTGCTGCCCTCGAGGACTGTAGTGGTGCAGACTGTTTTGCACACCATCCCACTGTATATGTTTTGACTTGCCGTTCTTTGATAAAGGAGATGTTGCGTTTTGTATATTTTATGAATAAAGAATTTGTTTTTAAAACATGTGACTGTAAACCATACTGACTGACTGTAAATGTTTTTACTTTCTATACATAAATGTTTTCACAACTGTAGCAGTAAACCATACAAAAGTTGATGTTTTGAATTGCTGTGCACTTAAAATGTTTCTACATTGTACAGTATTTGTAAATAAATGTTTTTGTACTTACTCCACCAATAAAAGAACATGTTGATTTGTTTTACATTGTTCCATTGGCTCCTTTGCTACTGTAACAAAATACTGTGTTTCTAGAATGTACACTACTGTCCAGGCACACTGTACTGTATACTGTAGGCATGCTCAGTACAAGAGTATTAAAAAAAATAGAAGACACATACTGTACAGTACTGTACTGTACTGTATGTACTGGCACTGTATAGAAGACACATACTGTATGTACAGTACTGTAATACATGTAGAATAAATGCATAGTTTTTATTTTTCAGGTTTATTACACAGTATACTGTTTATAAAAAAGTATTGTATACTGTACGGCCGGAAAACATCAGCATAGTGTACATCAGCCACTAAACTGTAGACTCCGGTACGTGGGTTTTTAAATCCGATTCAGCAATGTGCAGGCATTGTTACACAAAGCGATATTATCCATCGAAATCCCTCCATTAGCCGTTTTCTTTTCTGAGGAAAAACAAAAAGAAAAGTTTTACTGTAATGGTCTAAAGAAGTTCCCAGCCAGTCCCACCAATAATTTTCTCGGGGGGAGTCTCCTGTTCACATGCGCATGCGCCTACCGTCGATGTAATGACACGCATACTGTATGCGTTTCAAGAAGGTTCCAAAGCGCATGCGCCTACCGTTCCACCAATTGTTCAGTATCTGCAGTACAGTACTGTAGAAGCCGCTCAGCCAATAATATTGCTTACAGGAGAATCGCTTGACTTTTGAATCGCACTGATATTGATACTGTATTGTCAAAATAAAAAAAACACAGAAAATAATACGGCAACAATACTCACCATAGAATTTCCCATTCAGCTGGCGCCGGTGCCGGTCCACTGCCAGTCCAGCGTTCTTGATCATCCACGTCGATAGTTTGCAGCGGGACTAGTCCACCTGTAGTCAGCTGATGAGGCTGGAAATTGTTTAGGTACATGCAAGCTTGATCGAAACTGCACGCGAAATCCGGCTCAGGCTCAGGGTTGTCACTGACGGTGGGACCATTATTGGAAGCTGGTGCTGGTGCATTGCTTGGCAGCGACTGTCGTAACACAACCCTTCGCCTTTTGCCGTCTGCATGATCATAGATACAGGAAAAAGCCGGTGATACACACCAATACCCTCCAACAAATTGTGGCTCAATACGATAAAAAAAGGGATCGCTACATAACCTTTTCCTTATTGCACGCTTCCACGTATGAGGAGCTGGCGAAAATTTGTAAAAGTCATAGTTTTCGATAAAATACTGATACATTTCAACAACTGTTGCCATCTTATCATCTGTTGCATTAATCGCGGCCCATATCAAATACGCGTAACTTCTGTCGGGTTTTTGGAAAGCGGGCTGCACTTGAACACTCATGGCGGGCGGCGGGTCTCTGGAGAATACTGTAACCGAAACTGGTCTTTGTCTTTCTTTAATATGAAAAGCCTAAATTGATACATTTTTGCAACCTCTTCCTTCAGTCTCAAGGCCAAGTTACAATAGCACACTGTGGTATCTTTTTTAAATGAAACACCTGCAAGTCGACACATTACTGAAGCGCATGCGCATTACAATTCATGAATATCTGCCATCTGGTGGACACGCGAAGAATTGAAACCTATTAAATCCAAACCATTCTCAATAAACGCATCAACCGCGCGTCAACCGCGCATGACTCGTGGCTGAGAACGCAAAATGAATGCGGCATGCTCCAGGTGAAGTGCGTCGCATTCCTGGAAAATGCCAGGGAAAAACCGGCGATGTGTTAGACTCAGATGTGCCGCAGCAGTATACACACACACATATACACACACACATATATACACACACACACACACGTATATATATATATATATATATATATATATATATATATATATATACACACACACATATATACACACACACACATATATACACACACACACACATATATATACACACACACACATATATATATATACACACACACATATATATATATATATAGATATATATATATATATATATATATATATATATCTATATATATATATATACACACATATATATACACACACATATATATATACACACATATATATATATTCAACAACGAATAGACGTGTTGAGGTGTGTGTGGAGTAGGAGTGTATACCAATGATGTGGGTAGGTGTAGAAATGTAAGAGGGTTTTGCATTACGGTTAATGTGTGTAGATACTATGTGGTCTATATTGGTATATAAGGATAGAATTATATTGTACATTTGTATGTGTAAGAGACAGCTGTGTGTGCATTAATGTAGTGCTGTATGTATAGACATGACCTTTAGCACTCATGGGAAGAGATTCTCGTGTCAGGGTAGTGACTCATGAAGCTGCGGTCTCGGTTTAGGCCACCGCTAGGTGTCCCGAACAGTTGCATAAACTTGTACTCATGCAACCATGTCTCTTTCGGTGTTCTAAGATTACCTTTGAGAATGGCCACCTTCAGATCGTTCTTATGGCCAGAGTCAGAGAAATGTTCTCCTACAGGACTGTCTCTTGTTCTGTGTGTGATGCTTTGGCGATGCAGGTTCATTCCCTTGTTTAGCCCCTGTCCCATCTCACCTATCTAGTAGCAGCCCCCTGGGGAGAGGGAGAGAGAGGGATGGAGAGGGGGAGAGGGAGAGAGAGAGGGGGGGAGAGGGAGAGAGAGAGAGGGGGAGAGGGAATGTTTTATAAAAGCTAGTAAAGCTTTTAAGTGAACATTTCATTGCATTATGACTTTTTTTATAGCTTCATGTTTTCTACATTAATTTACAGTGACAATAAATATTTAAACAGTTTGTTTGCAGATTCAGTCCTCTCTCCTCATAATGATAATGTTCTTGTATTTCTGCTTATTTATTTTCAATGTGGGAAGGAATGTTAATAAAAGCTTTTATGTTGTTGCAGTTATAATGTCTATAAGCATAGTTGTCCTTGTCCAATGCCACAAATAACTCCACTGTGGAATTAAAGTGGAAATAATGATTAAGACTGAGAATGTCTTATACATGGGGTGCGCATACTTTTGCTCCAGTGCCCCCCTGCCTCTTGTCCCCCGGTGCTCAT
The DNA here is from genome assembly GCF_040206685.1 of Ascaphus truei. Taxonomy (NCBI): domain Eukaryota; kingdom Metazoa; phylum Chordata; class Amphibia; order Anura; family Ascaphidae; genus Ascaphus; species Ascaphus truei. The sequence continues at coordinate 404,609,161 of NC_134483.1, forward strand.
GCCCCCCCCTTTGCTCAATGCGGCGGCAAATGACACGCAGGTTCATGTGAATCACGTCACCCGCAGCGTCATTTTACGTCGCATTGTTGAGGTTCCAGAGGCCTCCCGCGATCCCCCGGCCACTGCAACGCCCGCGCACCCCCAAGAAAAATGTCGCATCCCCCCTGGGTTTGCGCACACCTGTATTATACAGTAGTATGTGACAGCAAATCCAAATAAGTGAGGCTTGAAAGCCTGTCCTGATATCAATCAGCATGTAATAAAGAGAGAAAGTTTTCATTGTGTATACACTATTTAAAAACAGAGGACCCTGCAAACCGTTGCAATCCCTTTCATGACAGATGGGCATGAAATTTATTTGCAGGTCACTTTGGCACATAAGTTTACCATTACAGCTGAGCTTCTGGTTGATCAGACCAGTGTTCGCAACATTTTTGTGAGTAAGCGCACCCCTCAAGGATTTTTAAAATCTCAGTGTATTCCTGCTCTTCAGAGATTACTAAATTCCTCCTCATTTACATTCATATGCACTCACCCTTATTTTCAAAAGCACACACCCAACACTCTCCCACCTTTTCCTACACACTCCACATTCATTCTCACACATCACGTTACTCACCCTTTTACCCACACACAAGAGAGTGTGCTGCATGAGAAGGAGAGATAAATATCTCTCCTTCTCATGCAGCACACTCTCTTAATCATACACACCACATTACATTCACCCTCCCCATTCTCTTACTTAACCCACACACATTCCCCCACCCCACAAAAAGTTCTATAATCCCTCACCCTCCCCACACAAAGCCATCACTCTCATCTCCATACAAAGCCCCTCGCTCCTTAACCATACCAACTAGCAGGAGAAGGACAGGCAAACCATCTCAGATATGAGCAGAGGGGGGTTGCCAAGGCAACAGGCTGGGAAGCCACAAAGGAAAGCAACAATGTAGCAGCATTACACTGAGGAGTGATGGCTGCCTCACAACAGGGAAAGTAAACATACAGAGAGGTTCCAGGACAAAGAGGCTCATCTCTCTCCTCTGTCCCGGGCTAGCAGAGGAGAGGCAAGTTACAGAATTTATGTCTCCAGAAAGCACAGGATGTGGCCACTGAGCAACCAGCAGAAAGGCTTCCCCTCGGGCCACGACACCCTTGGTAGAGAGTTGCAGCAAACCAGGGTTCCCTGTCACCCTGGTTGAGAAACACTGTCCTCAGCATTTCGGTTTATCATTTTATGAGCATTTGCATGTCATTTCCCAGAATCCCTAGCTGCAGTGGAAGCATTGTATACTATGAGATAATGGTGAAAAGAAGGTTTGCAGACGTGTCTGAGACATGTGAATGTGCTCATAAGTGATATTTTTATTTGCTGTATTCTGTAGGTGTAAAGAGAAGTATACTGTAGGTGAACAAACAATTTGACTTTTTAAGGGATCAACAAGATTGTTATGCATCGATGTAACAGTGTGGACAGAGCTTTAGAAACTTACAGCACAACCCCACTCCCATGTTTCTCTTCCCCCCCCATGTTTGTTTTTCACCCCCCTCCTCCAAGACACACTCTCTCACACTGCAGCCAGAGGAGGTGCAGTATGTGCTGCGCCACACAGAGCCACCTAGAGGCTTGTGGGGAAATTGCAGCTACAGACCCTGCTTTTCTCTCAGCTCCCGTCAAAACAGGGACATTCAAACAAATAGTCGGGAAAGGGGACATTTGCTTAAAAACCAGGACGTCTGGTCATCCTATATCCAGGTCTCATTCTTGTGAAATGCATTTGTCAAAGCAATCTACAATCCACTGTTCTTGAGGGAAATACATTTAAATTACACAGATTTTTTTTTTAAATTACTCCAGCTCAAATAATATTTCAAATTTAAAAATTTGAGGTACCATTTTTGTTGCATGCAATGTTCAAATCTAATGTAAGCAATTAGTGTAATACTACTATGTTTAAAAATGTATGCAGATTTCAATCAGAAAAAGATCATTATTACATTATATGGAATTACTTTGGAAATGTAAACATGAAGGGCTACGCAAACTCAGGTCACTAGAAACGTCTCCTTCTATTTTAGACAGGGAATAAAATGGCCCAGCGGCTTAGGCTTTAAAGAATTCTATTCAAATCACAATATTGGGTCCCAGTGAGTAAGTCACTTTGGCTAAAATTTCTATCCACCTTTAAGACCCCCTGAAGACACACTTGCTTAAAGAAGCATATGAGTAGCAGCATGGCTAATACTATACACAATACAGGCATACCCCGGTTTAAGGACACTCACTTTAAGTACACTCGCGAGTAAGTACACATCGCTCAACAGGCAAACTGCAGCTCACGCATGCGCCTGTCAGCACGTCCTGAACAGCAATACCGGCTCCCTATCCGTACCAAAGCAGGCAGACTATTGAGCCTGTTACAAATGCGTTATTTACATCAGTTATGCACGTATATGACGATTGCAGTACAGTACATGCATCGATAAGTGGGAAAAAGGGAGTGCTTCATTTTAAGTACATTTTCACTTTACATACATGCTCCGGTCCCATTACGTACATTAATGCGGGGTATGCCTGTACTGTACATGAAGCTTGGCCTCCTGCATACGCACTAACCAGAATGCCCTCCTATAGTCTCTCTACGTTCTCTCTACCTACCAATTAGATTGTAAGCTCTTCGGAGAAGAGACTCCTCTTCCATAATGTTACTTTTATGTCTGAAGCACTTATTTCCATGATCTGTTATTTGTAGTTATTTATATGATTGTCACGTGTATTACTACAGTGAAGTGCTATATACATTAATGGCACTATATAAATAAAGACATACATACAAAAGAAAAACCTTCATAAGACCCCTTCTGATTTGGGCCAATGGCACAAAGATTAGATTGCTACCACTTTGGCCAGAAACTAAACGTTCCTGCAAAATTCTATCTATAATACTGAATATTTACATACAATTAAAAAGATTCACACTAACTCCAGTCAATTATCATTAACCTAATAGTTCTGTGTATCTCAGCAGTTTAGTGGGGACGGGGCTTTTAAGCAAATCAGCACACAAGACAAAACAGATCATCTTGTTTTCAGATCTCATCTCTCACAGTCCACTAGCATGGAAGAAAAATCCATCACTACAAACAGCATGGTGGTACTAAGAGAACCAACAAAATAAAGATCTAAATGATTTGTTGCAATGATAATTAGTTTTACACAAATCCAAAATGTCTCTTTGCTATTCTTGGGTTTCAATCCAGAGAAAATGTGAACAGGTGAGGAATGTCCCTCATTAATACCCTGCTATACTGTAACATCTATGCCTTAAAAATAGTTTCATATCCCCAGTATTGCAAAGACAGCAACATAACACCAAATTTGAACAAATGCAGCTCCTTCTTCGTCTCGTTCTTCTAGAAGAAGCATTAGGGAAGTGTTTCCCTTACCATCTTCAGAGGTTTAAAACATGTGCTATGTGGAAGCATATCATTCAGGTTTGTCCAATTTACTATAGACTTTTGCATGAGGGAAAAACATCTGGAATTGGTATACCAAGAAGATGATTTGGGCTTGAAATCAAAAACTTCAACGTGTAAATTGATGCTAAGAGGCATTTGGAACATGCGTCTCTTATATTTGCAATGGTATTTTCCTTACTTTGCCATGCTTACGTGAGTGATTTATATAAAGAAGGAAAATTAAGCAGTGCACAGATGATGATGATGATGATGATCTGCCATGTTCTATGTCTAAGGCCCACACATTTGTTACATTTGGTATAGGTAAATTGCAAAACTAAATAAAAAGACTGATATGTAGCAGTGTTTACTTAACGGGTCCTTGTTAAATAGCTCTTAAAAGGGCTTATCTTGTCCTGCAGCAAAAAAAAACAACAGCACCAGAGGTAGCTGGAACAAAGGTACAGTTTCAATTAGGTATTTTCTTTCTTTGATAAATCTGATCAGTTAGTTTTTTTTTTACTACTGTAGCCGGGTTCCCCTGGTGCCCCTTTACCTCCGCTCTGTTGCTGGGACCCCTGTGGCATGTCAGGAAGCCGCGGGGGCGATCGAGTCGCCGGGGGCTCCCGGCGGCATTAGCTGCAGGGCACCGCCATGTTTAATGCGTTTGCGCATGCACGGGAGCTCGCGCATGCGCAGTATAGCCCCAGGTCTTACGGTGGCCATATTGGGGTTGGCCCAAGTGTTCGCGCATTCAGAAAAGCATGCGCAGGGGATCACGCAACATGGCAACCATTACAGGGTTGCCCATGCGCAGTTAAGAGTAGCGGTGGCCATTACAGATAGCGCACGCAGCCCCAGTGTTGGAGAGGTCCACAGGGGACTACAATTCGCAGCAGCCCCAGGGGCTCATAGACATGTGATCCCACAGTAGCAAATAGGGCTTACAGCTTCCCCTGATGAAGCGCTGAGTATAGTGAGTCAGCCGGTGCTGGGACAAGGTAGGGGGAGGTTGTGTGTGCAGGGAGCAAATGGCTCCTGCACTAGGCAAGGTTACCCCCTAGGCCCCGACTCATCCTAGCTTGTGGCTGCTTTAGGGAAGGCCCCTTCAGTTTGGGACTTTGCCCCTTAAGCAGTGGGTTAGTTCAGGGACACAGCTGCTGTGCTGCGCGGCCCTGACAAGTGAGGTCTGGGCCAGACCTATCTCACTACAGATTAGAGACTATCTGTATGGTGCGATCATCCAGAGGGAGACCACCCTATTTGGAGAAGGACGCCATCGCTGATGCTTCGGCGCAGGATGCAGACGGATCCTCTTCCTGTTGTTCTGCTGTACCCGGGTGCAGGAGCCCCGGGCAGGTATCAGTCACCAAGTGCACCAACTTTACACCTCATCTAGTGCAGCGCTGATCACGCTTAAGGGGTGAGGTTGTGGGACTCTTGGGTACCTGGTATGGGGTTATGGCCCTAGGAGGTCAGTGTTACAGGGTGACACTAATGTACTGTTGATGATATGTTATGGTTCTGTTCTGCATACACTACCGACACACTTTATTAAAGTGTGGCCGGTACCGCAAGCCGGGAGATTTCCCGGCTTGCTAGTGGCCGCCCCTCGGCGTGCCGCGCGTCATAGACGCGCGGTCACGCGTCTTCAGGAGCGTGCGCCCCCTGCACAGCGTCCAGGGGCTCCCCGAGGGAGCCCTGGTGTCCCGTGATCGCGGGACAGCGGCAGGGGGTTCCGGGGGACCCGGCGGACCCGGCAGCGGTAGGGAGAGCGCCCCGATCGGAGGGCGCTCTTCCGCTGCTTCGGTGCGCGCCCGTCACTCTCTGGCGCGCGCCAGGCTACTGCTGCGGCCAAGAACGGGCAAATGCTCGAATAAACTGTGCCGCAGCAGTATACAGTAAACTGTTTATATACTGTCGCGGACGAGTTTATTCTAACATTTACCCGGTCTCGGCCGCGACAGATACCGGGCGCGCGCCGAGGTGTCCCGTGCGCGCGCCGGAGCCTCGGAGGATCGGTCCTCCGATCAAGGCACCCCCTCCCCTCTCCGGGTCCACCGGGTCCCCCGAAGCCCCCCACCGCATCCCCCACATCGCGGGACACCAGGGCTCCCTTCGGGGAGCCCTGGGCACGCACACTCCCGATGAAGCGTGACCGCGCATCGGTGACGCGCGGCACGCCGAGGGGATTCTCCATCAAAGCCGGGAAACCTCGCGGCTTGCGGCTCTAGCCGTATTAGAATAAACTTGGTCGGTACTGTATACTTTGGTGTACATATATGGTTACTGTGTATGAGGTCCTGTGTCAGGGGTTATTCTACACTCTAGGATCCTGCAAAGGTGGAGGCGCTGTTTATGTAAGTACGTTCCAGGATACACCCCAGGCTCTCATTGGCGGAGGCTCAGCCCTCCTGTGAGCCTGACAGGTACTGCACCATAAACAGTAACACAGGTATAGTCCCTATCTGCGATGGGGGGTGGGGCGCGGATGGGAGGGGAGAAGTGTGTTACACTACTATTCCAATCTTTTGTATTTTGTGTCTTTTTTTGTTTCTTTCGCTTCGTATGTCTGATCTGTATCATGCAGCTTCTCGACAGATTCACTAACACACTGCTTAAAGGTGCAGCCCCACTCAATGTATTAAAGGTGCAGTCCCACTCAATGTATTAAAGTTGCAGTGCCACTCAATGTATTAAAGGTGCAGTGCCACTCAATATATTAAAGGTGCAGTCCCACTCAATGTATTAAAGGTGCAGTCCCATTCAATGTATTAAAGTTGCAGTCCCATTCAAAGTATTAAAGGTTCAGTCCCACTCAATGTATTAAAGGTTCAGTCCCACTCAATGTATTAAAGGTGCAGCCCCACTCAATATATTAAAGGTGCAGTCCCACTCAATGTTTTAAAGGTGCAGTCCCACTAAATTTATTAATGGTGCAGTGCCACTCAATGTTTTAAAGGTGCAGTGCCACTCAATGTATTAAAGGTGCAGTCCCACTCAATTTATTAATGGTGCAGTGCCACTCAATGTATTAACGGTTCAGTCCCACTCAATGTATTAAAGGTGCAGCCCCACTCAATATATTAAAGGTGCAGTCCCACTCAATGTTTTAAAGGTGCAGTGCCACTCAATGTATTAAAGGTGCAGTCCCACTCAATTTATTAATGGTGCAGTGCCACTCAATGTATTAAAGGTGCAGTCCCACTCAATGTATTAAAGGTGCAGTCCCATTCAATGTATTAAACGTGCTGTCCCACTCACTGTATTAAAGATGCGGTCCCACTCAATGTATTAAAGGTGAGGTCCCATTCAATGTATTAAAGGTGCAGTCCCACTCAATGTATTAAAGGTGCAGTCCCACTCAATGTATTAAAGGTGCAGTCCCACTCAATGTATTAAAGATGCAGCCCCACTCAATATATTAAAGGTGCAGTCCCACTCAATGTATTAAAGGTGCAGTGACACTCAATGTATTAAAGGTGCAATCCCACTCAATGTATTAAAGGTGCAATCCCACTCAGTGTATTAAAGGTGCAGTGCCACTCAATGTATTAAAGGTGCGGTCCCACTCAATGTATTAAAGGTGAGGTCCCATTCAATGTATTAAAGGTGCAGTCCCACTCAATGTATTAAAGGTGCAGTCTCACTCAATGTATTAAAGATGCAGTCCCGCTCAATGTATTAAAGGTGCAGTGCCGCTCAATGTATTAAAGATGCAGTGCCGCTCAATGTATTAAAGGTGCAGTGCCACTCAATGTATTAAAGGTGCAGTCCCACTCAATGCAATTTCTTGGGTGATTTTCTAAAAGTTGCTTCATAACTAAGCACTGATAATTCCAACACAACCATATTCATCACTAAATTAACTATGAATGTAGCAGCCTGCGTTGTACTGTATATACTAATATTTCAGCTATTACTACTATAATCCTTGATGCATCTATCTCCGTTCAGCGATACTCCATTTCTAGGAAAGACGGGTCAAAGAGAAAGGAGGGTTTTTATTTATAATTTTATATTGAAGAATCCTTACCATTTACGCAGCTGAACTGTCCCCCAAGATTTTCTTCTTTTGTAAACAGTTGGTAAAATGTTCTCACCTTTCTCTAAGCTTATTCCTATTGTTGGCATCTACCGCCCCCCTGAAGACCCACAACAATCCCTGACTGATATCACTCAATTTCTTGGCACAATTTACTCTCTGAATGGGAAAAGTAAACTGTTAGTTATTGGTGATTTCAACCTCAATTCACTTGGCCCACTCCCCCCAAAACAAGAAAATCTGGCTACAATTCAATTAACTAAATTTAACCCAACTAATTTCATAATCCACACAGAAAAACCTAAAATATGGCAACCATTTGTTACTAGATTGGAATCTATCCTCTAGTCCCAACATAATCCAATCCTCTGGTATCCTACCTGACATTTTCAGTGATCATGCTATAGTGTACTGTGTAAGGAAAATCAGACCACCCAAGTTAAGTCCTAAAGTTCTAAAGTTCTACTCACTAGAACATTTAGATACTTTAACCCACCACAGATTCTGGCTGATATTACCAACTGCCCTTGGTACAGAATCAACTTAATACACCACCCTTATTCTGAGCTTGTTTATTTCCAATCCAAGTTCTTAAAACTCTGTAATACTCATGCTCCACTACACAGAATAAGCATATTGGGGGCCCACCTTCCGTAGGTAACAACCAACCTTTTTACGGTTTATAATTTTAGGGATGCCTTGTGGAAAAGAAACAAAGTAACTGGCGCCACCAAGGATCTTAATAACTACAGATGCCTGCGGAAATATGCACAAGGCAAAAAAGACTAGCAAAAGTGCTCAAAATTACTCTGACAATCTTCACCAAAATACATAAAATCCAGCAAATTTATGGAAGATCATTAACAATATATTCCAGCCTTCTATCCACCAACAGAGCTGGGATCACGGGTCCTCAGAGCAGTGGTGAGTACTCAGCGGCATTCCTTAAGCATACACTGTTTAAACTCATTGTTCGAGGAACTATTGTGCTATCTGTCTGGTTTAGCAGCGGATATCAGTGATTGATTGCGGAGGGGGGTAGTGGTTCAGACTGTCTTGAATTCATACTGGACTGTGACCCAACTTTTTACCAATCTCCCTCCCTCTCTTCCCCCCAGTGCAGTGTTTATTACATAACCCTCGTTCTTTTCTGGATTTATTGCTGGACTAAGTTTATTTATTCATTGGACTTTAGAGGGTATACTGCTACCAGAACTAAAACCATGTGTACTCTTTAAGCACCTGGACCGCATCACCTATTACTCCACATGATTCAGCACATTGACATTTCTATAGCATTAATTCTGCTTCAGCTGAGCAGCACTAATTCGAGACCTTCAGTTTCGTGACTTTTTCGATTTTCTGTCCACCAACTACCATCTAATATTAAAAACGAATGATACTACTCTGACAAATTCCACTGACATTGCAAACGCATTCAATTAATACTTTGTGCGGTGTGCTACTGCCCTACTATCAAAGTGCAACCCAAACTGCAATCATAAAGCTCAATCTGGGAGAACACTATAGCCCCCACCCTCTACCAACAGTACCCACAATTTTCAATGTGGCTCAGTATCTGATGAGAAGATTACACAAAAACTTCTAATATTAAAACTAAACAGCCAATGTGGATCTAACCTAGTGTAAACAAAGTTCTGATGACTCATTGCCCAAGTCATTGCCATACTTCCCTAATCAACTCTATTTTGTCTACAGGCCATATCAGACAGACCTGGATAACCACCAGAGTTGTCCCACTCTTCAAAAATCAGGACATACTGTCTCAAACTACAGACCAATCTTTCTTCTTCCAATACTATCCAAAGTAATGAAAAAATGTGTCACTCCCAATTAAGTTATGACTATACCAAGACAAATTTGCTTAGCCAACTCCAAACTGGCGTTCGCCTAAACTACTCCAAGGTAACTACTATCTTAAATGTTTGCTATGAGATCCAAAAAAAGACCTGGATTTCCCAAAACAAACTGTTTTTAAATGACAAACTGTAATGATTGTATGTGGGCTAAGGCTACATTTCTGACGCTACCAATGACAGAACAACAGATCAGAATCAACTCTAACACCATTCTAGTCCCTGTCACTCACTTGGTTTAAATATCTTGGCATATGGCTTGACTCTCATTTATCATTTCCAAAACCTATGCCAAACTAGGTGTACTTTAAAGGAACAAATCCTCCCTAAGCCCACTGGTCATTTGCGTATCGCACAACAGATGTTAATGCCAATTATAGACAATGGGGTGACATACCTGTAGTATATGGTACAGACTCCTAAACTCACCTTAGAACTATATAAATATAGATATAAATATATGCATACATACTGTACATACATCACTGCAAAATTCTCCAACAACTATATTTGCTATCCATTGAGTCCAGTTGCAAAGTAAATTTTCCCTGTCTTGTCTTCAAATACTTTCTGGGCAAACTCCTTGTCTATCTGAACAAGCTCCTCACCCTACCACATGCTGCACTTATCATCTGAGATCTGACTCCAAAAGACTGTTCATGGTCCCAAGGCTCAACAAAATATCCGGCCGCTCCTCCTTCTCTTACCGTGCACCCAAAAACTGGAACAATCTACCGAGACTCTCACTTCCGCCACCAGTCTAAGTTCTTTTAAAACCAAAGCTGTCTCACATTTTAATCTGGTCAGTAACTGTTACATACGCCTATAACATATATATATCTCTTACTGTGCATGCAATGTATTGTATATAATGTATAACCCTGCTTACTTAATATAACTATGTATTTGTAACCATGTATTTGTCATCATAACTCTATGCCCAGGACATACGTGAACAAAAAAACATTTTATAAATACATTTTTGGTCCCCTAGAGTAGGAGCTCGCTTTGGTAAAAAAGATGAGATCTGACTCCAAAAGACTGTTCTGGTCCCAAGGTTCGACAAAGAATCTGTCCGCTCCTCCTTCTGTTACCGTGCACCCCACAACTGGAACAGTCTACCTGAGACTCTCAAAACCACCTCCAATTTACATAATTTCAAGACTTCAGCTGTCTCACATTTTAACCTTGTCTGTAACTGTTACATATGCCCAGTGTTCGACAAACCTATACATTTGCACGCCCTGGGCGAGTGGATTTAACATCGTGGCGAGCTCCTATTGGCCCAAGCAGCACACGTGTGGTACTAGGTGGCGAGTAGATTTTTTTGTTCGGCGAGTAGATTTTTGGGTGATTTGTCAACCACTGCATATGCCCGTAATCATATATTATCTCTAACTGTCCATGAAATGTATGTAAATTGAATGTATAACCTCAGTTCATTTAATGTAACCATGTGTAAGTATAACTCTGTGCCCAGAACATAATTAAAAACGAGAAGTAACTTTCACTATATTATTTCCTGGTAAAACATTTTACAAATAAATTATTTCTATGGTTGGTGTTTTTGGACACAAATTGAAGGGCTAGTATTTATTTGAACCCCTTCACTGTTAGAAGTGCCTGTGGTGCATTGCTTTCTGTTAGCAAAGGGGTTCATTTCCGAAACATTGAAGTTGTAGAGAAGATGTTAAGTCTTAGTTCTAACAGCAATGCCAGGGGCGCCAACATTCCACTGCAATGAGTTGTTGGCTTCTTCTGCAGCAAAGATTTAGTTTATGGCAAAGCTCTATTGTATATTTTATATTACTAAGTGGGACTACACCTTTAAAGGTGTATTTTTTTGTCTTCTGTCCCATAAATCTACCCCTGTTTTACATGCAAAGCTATTCTTCCCTTGCCTTAAACTTGTCAGGATATTATACATTTCCGCCCCCCCCCCCCGCCTCTCCCCCCCTTCATCACTTGAGAGAGTTTATATTATATGTAGTCCTAGAGAGTCCTAGGAAGGCTGGCGAGAAGTTATTTTATATTCAATGAAAGTATATCAATTTCTGTGTCTGTACTAATTACGTTTCCAGCCCAGGCCTGGATTGCTTCAATCTCCTCTGCCCTACAAAAAATAGGCCATTTAGACATTACAGGAGATTTCTATAGCTCCAATAGTTCCACTACCATTCATAACATGCACATATCCTATTCTCTACACACTAATACACCAATACACTACTTATCCACGTATGCACTTACACTTACTGCTAAGGTCTTATGTCTTCTGCTGGCCCACATAGATTCTAAGGCCAAGAGTTATCAAGCCACGGTGCGGGGGACCGTATCGCACCCAGAACTACTCAATGGTAGTTACTACACGATCAGGGTGCATTACCCCACATTGAGGCTTTATGAATCCTTGCCTAAAGCACATATTTATGCTGTAAACCTGCTTCAGAGTGCTGGAGAAGAGTTCAGCTCCATTTAAATTAATGGGACTAAAATCTTCTCCGCCATAGGAAGGCGGCTTCACAGTACATTAAGACGGGTAGCTTTGAAAGGAGTAGTTCCACATAGCAGGAAATACAATTCTGTATATATTTTTGCACAACTCATCAACATAATTGGCTTTGTTAAAGAGTGATTCCATCATCTTAAGGTAAAAAAATGCACATAGTTTTCAAAAATTAAATGACTTTAAATATGTTTATATGTCTGATTTTGTTTAATACACTAATCTCCGACATTTAAACATATAAATATATACTATCCTAGGTAGCACCACCATTTAAAAGCAGAGATTGCTACACTGTTTACTTGTTTGTCATCATTCTCTTACACATGTCAAATGCATTTTGTAATGAGAGTTGCTTTGTACTTATATTGTGACGTGCTGCACACAATGATCAATTATGATAAATTACCTGGAAAAATCCATGAATACATACTTCTTATTCCCAAAGAATAAGTTCGCTAGTTTATTATAAAAAATAAAAAAAATAAAGCTAGAAATTAAACTACACATGGAAAATATATTTGTGCAATCAAAGTCCACCAAATATCTTTGCTCAACATGGTGCAGATAAAATACTGTTAACATATCATTTAATATTTTAGAAAATAAAATAAAAATCCTTTATCTTTATAACCAATTTGTGTGGTGTACAAGTTTTTTCATGCCTTAAAAATACAAGATTGATAGAAGAATGCCAAGTGCATTCAGACTAATTATAAAATGCTTAAAATGTATGAGATTTACCATAATACTGACATAACACTCCATTTCATTACTAGAGTTGTCTGAAATATTATGGCAAAGCATTAGTTATGTACATATTATAGCATAATTAAAAAATGAAGAATTTTTGTTATAAAACAGGATGAATCAGCAATCAATCCAGAAATAAAGGTCCGTGTGACAAATTTACAAATAATAAACATTTAGCAAAAGTGTCAACACTCGCAAAAAACTGCGTTAGTGCCGCAATGTGGATACAATGTGTCTGACAAGTCACCAGCTTCATCATGTACCTTACCGATAAGAGACTATAAAAAAGGGAATAAGTGAGTCCGCACTATGTGGCAATTTATATCAATATACAGTATATCAAATGATCTTTGCGTATGTGAAATGCAAGTATCAGGGGCTTTGTACAAGCTAAATAGCACCAATGTGTTTGGCAAATGATCTTACAAATGAACTTTCTTTAATAAATTGCAGAGACATTTGCAGAGTGAACTAGGACACGTTGCCCATCTCTAATTAGGAAGCTAGAAACAATTAATTAAAGTCTCCTGGCGGCAAAACTGGCATAAATAAATAGCACTAAAAGTATTCTAGAAAACAAGTCCCATTAGTGGGATACATTTGCTGCTGTTTTTCTGCCCCAGTTTTGCAAGATTGCTATCTCATATTACTTGAATTCAATGTTTGAGGTCCTCCAGATAGAGATGTGTAAATATCTTCAGATCTGCTTCCCTGTATTTTTCCTGATCATCAATTACATTTCACCTTTTAGCAAAATGTTTGCGAGGTCACCATGCTCTAAATGTTGCTAATTTTTGTAGACTTTTGACACTTTATCTTGGGTAAATCCGTATTGCAGACCGGAGGAAGAAGAGAGTAGAACTCTTGAAAGCTTGTCCTGAAATATCAATTGTTAGTCCTAATGAAAAAGGAATCACCCAATACTGAAGTACTCATGTCACCCGAATGTAGGTCCATGTGACCTGCACGTTGACTTTTTGAAGCTGCAGACCAAGAAATATCCTATGTGGTTTTTTTTAATAAATCAGTTCTGTACTATGAGAAAATACTTGTAGCATTTTTTTTTTTAAAAAACAACAATTCTGAATAACATTTTTAATAAATTACAATGTAACAAGCTTTTTTGTTTCTATAACAACCATTTGTAAAGTCACAGATCCGAGTCAATACTCCTCTGCACCCATTTAGTGAACCCCCAGGCCGAATCTTCACCGATGAATCACAGGAGAACGGATCACAGGAGAACGGATCGATCGGCAACTTAGCTAATTACGTATCATTGTGTGGATTGTATTGAAACACATATAAAAGGGGAAGAAAAAAAAACCTGCAGCTTCGACTGCTGTTTAATACTTGGCGAATTTGTTTTGCTAAATTAGCAGATTTTCACGCATTGTTTAGTTATCTTAAGTCTGGTGCAAAAACAGCATCAGATTTGACTGTGGCAACTTTCCCATTGCTTTCAATAGTACGTTTGCATGGATTAATGTAACGTTGCTTTTTCTATAAATTGTGCACCGGCTGTGCAGTTCACTCACATTACTGAATAATCCCAGCGTATCTTTGTAAATCACGGCATGAACTGTCAAGGGCATTTACTGTACATGAAATAGTAATGCATCCAATCACAAATACACAGTTAACTGCCCTTAACACAGGGCACTGGGTTGGCAATGAGATTTTTAATGACATCTACATCCTCCACAGAATGCATCTGCATACATTGCACTTCCATACAGTATGATTTGTGCCCCAATGAAGACATTGAAAACTGGGACCCCAATCATAGACATATTCGGTCGTTTTATTGCCTTTTCCTGGTTCTCCAATTTCCCAAACCAGAAATCTAATAGACCTTTAAATTTATGGCTGAGAAAGAAACCTTGAACACATGTGAACTGCATTAAAACATTGACTCTAACAGGTACACTGTGTTATACCGACATGGAAACACATGGGGATAATGCAAAGGATGGCAAAGGTGAGGGAAATATGCCCTTAGCAACATCAGCAGACACAACTGATACTTTATAATATTTAAAAGCGCTATATAAAGACATACATAATATTTAGCCCCGTCAATGCATTTTAGCTGTTGTATTACAGGGTAACATTTTTGCACATGGTTTGTGCTTTACTGGGTTTTATTGTACAATTAAACTCAATGTAACAATTCTAGAAAACCCCAGAGCAACGCTATGCACCTCACAATGGTTTCTCCGATTATTCTGCATCACCCATCCTTTATTTCAGTGCTTTCACTTTCCTTGGCATGTCTCTTCCCTGATTTATTAACAAGCCCCTCGCACGGTTTCAGTAACTTCACACTCCGCTTTAAACTATTAACAAGACACTATTCAAGTAAATAAGGACAACTCGCTGCTATTCAGGTTAACTTTACATTCAGTCTCAAAGATCTGAAAACAAATGCTGGGTTTACATTTGGTAGTTTGCAGCCACTTTTGGTAGATAGTCACTTACACATTTTCCTGTGCTAAAGAATAAGTGACCCATGAATAACTAATTATTATGCACATCTAAATAGTCCTATACGTGTTTATTTAAACAAATGAATAATGGTAAACATAGGAGCCAAACCAAGAGGTTAAGCTAGAAGTTGTTTGTGTAAATGTAGGAATAATACTGTAGCTATCTATATGTATATAATAAAGAAAGAATGAGGTCAACCCAACAGCCAAAAAACGACCAAATAGACTTGCAACACTTTAAAAAGGGAGAAGGCCAAGCAAATACATTTTATAGGGCACAATAACAGTAGACTAAACAGACAGAGAGAAAGTTTTGACTATTTAAAAGGGATTTTATTAAGTGTGAGGCTCACCTCTAGAAGCAAGCCTCAAAGATTAGAATGCAGCCTGCTTACTCTATTAGCCCAGAGACAATGCAGTTCTAAGCCTTTTGTAGGTCTTTGTTCAGAGATTTTTACATGCACTGTAACATTTCTTTTAAGGCTTTCCTGCCAAAGGAGAATTCCCAAAGGAAAAGCAGACGAAGAAAGTAGTGACCAATCCTTTTCTGATTATTGTCAGCAAGCTCCTCCCATTGACTCAATTTGCATAAAAAATCAAGAAAACTCTTGTTTGCTGAGCATCTGATCAGTCTGTCCCCTCTTGTCTAAGATTCAGAGAACCAGGCTCTCAGAAAATCTGCATGTAGCCTTAGAAATGCTAAGAGGTTTTTTTTTCATCACCCTTTCTGTCTCTCCACAGGAGCACAATTAGCACATCATCCAGCTGAAGGAGAAGCACAGGCTGCGAAGTTTGTTTCTCATTATAATCCTCCCCATCTAACTCACTAAAGATGTGCCAGAGGTATTATTTCGTATTTCTGATTTTCCTTGCATCTGACTGCATGGACTCAGTAAGAGGTTTGTTTCCATTTGGGCAGCCTGAATTTTCCTACAAGAGGAGCAACTGCAAACCTATCCCTGCCACTTTGCTTCTGTGCCATGACATTGAATATCCCAACATGAGGTTGCCCAATCTTCTGGGTCATGAAACTATGAAGGAAGTCCTGCAGCAGGCGTCATCCTGGATCCCACTAGTGCAGAAGCAGTGTCACCGTGATACCAAAAAGTTCCTGTGCTCTCTCTTTGCCCCAGTCTGCATTGATGACCTGGATGAGACCATTAAACCCTGCCGGTCTCTGTGTGAGCAGGTGAAGGACAGCTGTGCCCCAGTCATGTCTGCATTTGGCTTTCCCTGGCCAGATATGCTGGACTGTAGCCGCTTCCCCCAGGACAATGACTTATGCATCCCCCCAGCCAGCAGTGATCATGTTATACCAGCCACAAGAGAAGGTAATTCCAAATTTTTTGGCATTTTATCTCTACTACTGTACAGTACTGAAGCAGTTCTCCAGTGCTAGCTTTGGTGAGTCTTCATGAGAGTGTGTCCCATTAATACATCCCAGTAAAGCAGAGAGCTAAGCTGCGGAAAACCTTCATATGCAAATATGTATCTGCTCAAATCTGGAGAAAAAAAAAATACATTTTTAAAAGAAACATGTATATTACTAAGGATGAGTAATATCTAGCTAATAAATGATTTGAAGGAAAAGGAATGAAAGGATTTTAGGATCAAGCTGTGTATAGTAATGAAAAGTTAAACATTTCCCAGCTCTTGTTTCAGTCACATAAGAAAAACCAGCCCAAACGTAATGAGCTTACTATACATTGAATCGGGGGCGGGGGGGGGGGATGTTTCTTAAGTGTTTCTCCTTTTTAAATCCTCTTATGTCTTGTTTTCTTTCTCTCTTTATTTTAAACTATTGCTGCATAGAGGAAATACCAAGTCACTTAATCTTTATTGGCACGGTGCGTCATGTGACGGTGCAGTAATTCCAATGGATACATTTCCAATTTGCCTCATATGTTTTCAATGAGCATTGAAGACAAACCAGAGCATGTAAAATGCACCGCTTTGGTGTCTGTTGCTCGAAAAGTAAATGCCCTTAGCAATGTTCACTTGTGTGCCAAATAATAACCTTTTCTGGCATAGAACACTCTTGATATGATTTTGATACACATGTGGAAAAGTGGTTCTATATTTCATTTAATCGGTTTATGTAGATTTAACTGTGTTTCAAGCACTACTGTACGCAATGCTGATATACTGTAGGGGGAAAAACATGCAAACATTAAAAAGAGAATAAGGCACATTTCGCATTGGTAAGACAGAAATCTAATAAGGCTTTTTTTTGATAAGGCAATGTGGTTGCAGAAGAGCATCTTGTTGTACATGTGTTTTAGCGCCACCTGCTGTTTAATAAATATCTTGCAACACTCATAAAAGATGCATCTGAATTTACAGCACCAAAAGTTTGCGACGCCTGTAAAAACAGCAATGAGGATGACAATGACATAGTGGAAAATCTTTGCAAAAATGATTTCGGTAAGTATCCTTCAAAACGTTTTTTTTTTTTATTATTTCAAAAGATCATTGACCTTTTTCTGGGAAACAATGTTTTTAAACACTTACAAATAATAGTGCATGAAAAAAAATGTTTAGCCAATTTTCTGTGGAAAAAAGGAAAATAAAAAAAATAGGTGTATACAATTGGCCCAACAATGGCTTACAGTTTATAAGCTTTTGAACCAGACAGGAAAGAACCCTTTCGATTTGCCTTAAAAAAAAATAGTACATAAAGAGTTGTATCTCTTCGACAGAAGCTGCAATAAAGAAAGTTGATTTAATTTGGCTGATTGAAGAAACATTGTTTGAAAGTCCTAATACAAACTCAGCACTGTATAGAGTGAAAATGCTTTATTTTTTGTGCATGATTACAATACAAACTAGTTAAACTGTTTTCAGTACCTGTTAATGTACTGTGATTGACAGACTGGGCTGTTTGTTTGGATACGGGTTGTATATTATACAATTATGATGTAAACTTGGACTGACATGGGCCTGAAAATTTTATAAACACTTTTTTTTAACCTTCTCAATCGTCTCTCCTACATGAAATGGGAAACACACAGGTATTAATGTACTTGCATAAATTAAGCAGCTAGATTTGTTTGGAAATGAGGAAAAACTTTGGTGACCCCCAAAAAAACAGCCTTAACCTTACGACAGCAGATTTGATTGATGATCGTGGCTGTTGATTAGATGGATGTGAATGATAAAAAAGGGCTAGTGTAGGATTACAGTGTAACCATAACTCTTTGCAAGAACAACTGTAGTTTATATCTAAAACTTTGCACTTTTTTTGAAATATTTTTCCAGACTAATCAAAACATTCTTGCTTTTTCATTTATATGAAAAACAAATATTTGACTGGAGACAGTCATTTCAAATATTCAGACAATGGGATTTCCTATGAACAATATGTTGTGACTATGGCATATATATATTTTACAGACAGGATGTCAGAACTATATAAAATGTTTTGGTTATATTTAATTTTCTGTGACATTGAATCCCTGCGTCAACAAGCTTCCAAATGCATTCTATTGTGCATGAAGCTCAGGCTATTTCCCAAAGTTAAAAGGAGTCAACAGTGGGTCTTGACTGGGGTTCTCCCAGTATAAAAACAGTGCCCTCACCTTTAGGCCACTCATTTTATTACAAAATGACTTCACAAAATGTCTTAGAGAATGATAACTGTCTTGAGCAATCATACAAAAACTATACTTTTAATCCTCAAAGCATTTGAAAACAGTAGTAACAAAAAGGTGCTCAACATTTATCAAAATAAAGACCTTAGGTGTTGACCGAAATGTTGATTGGAATAAACTAACCAATTTCTTTGCATACCTGATGGTGCCTATATGCTATTGCTATATTTTGATTTCTGCAATAAATTTTGTAGTGTCTTCTCATTTTCCTTTTTTTCTCAAGGCATTTGCCCATGATTTCTACATGCTCATAGTTTAGATGGGGACTCGGGTTAGTGTTTTAGAGAGTTAGAGAAACCAAAGCGTTAAAACGAATAAAATGCTGCTATGCTATCTTGCTGAACACTGTCTGGAAAGAGACAGGGCCTTAATGTGCAGTGCAATAAAGAACAGTTTAAAGTAATAATCTACTCCTATCTTCTCTGTGTTCTTTGATAATCTTTTACAATGTTTCAGATATTTAAGAAAAGCTATAGTTGCACAAGTAAATATAGGGAGATATGGAAGGCCACATGCTGTCCTGGTCAGTGTGCAAAAGCGGAGCGAGACCTCGAACTGGCAGCTTCAGTCTCTCTCTTCTCGTTGTAGAGTAGAGTGTAAATGCTTTCCCTGCCCAATGGCAAACCCCAGGACTTCATAAACTGTAATCCCTCACTTGTAGAAATGTAAGGAAACAACAGCGTGACTCAGTGTCCCCAATACACAGCCACCTTTTTATTTACATCAAATCTCAAATGACAAACTATTAGCTTGCTCCTATTATCTACTACAGTGGTTGGTGGAAAAACACAGGAAGGAGAATTGGTAATGGCATTTGAGATGTAATCACAAAGTGGAAGGAGTCAGATCTTTGACCATCACTTCCATACCTGGGGATTAGTGACTCATGACTGGTCATTTCCCATTCTTTGGTCTTATCACTGAGCCAAAAAATTCCAACTAACATAGTTTTAGTTATAGCATATGACATTTAGATACAGCTGACTTCGAGTCAAAGTTTTATTTCCCTTCCCTGTGTAAAGTGCACATTTTTAAATGGCTTCATATTGAGTTAGACACAAGACTGTGAAGATAATTAAATAGCCAGTGTAATTTATACACTCTTATCTTAATAAGAATAATACTTTAAAAATATATATGTTGACAGTAAGTTATATTTTTACGATGGACTAAAACTCTATGCAGTACAAATTCATATACAGGACATACTTGAAAACGAGAGGTAGAACTCAATGTATTACTTCCTGGTAAAATATTTTATAAATAAAAATAATATACAAGGACATGTTTCTTTACAGAACTATGTCAAGCTTACAAAGAAAGACTAGTCCAATGACTGCAGGAAATAGCAGTGTGTTTCAGACCCGACAGGCACAGGAAGGGTTAAAATGTCTTTCTACATTATAATGACTTTGATGCTCTTTGTGGTTTAAAAATGGAGCCACCTGCTGTAAATCTGTCAGGCCCTGACAGTTTCATTAGCAACACATCCCACCCGAGATTGGCTTTTCTGTGTTCTAATGGGGCTGTCTCTCTCAATCTCTCACCAATCTCCGCCCTCCCCCCCCCCTTCCCTTTCTTTTTGCCCTCATTAGCCCTGAAGATAAAAGTGAAGGAGATCGCCTACATCAATGGGGACACCAAGATCATCCCAGAGACAAAGAGCAAAACCATTTACAAGATAAATGGGGTGACAGAAAGGGATCTGAAGAAGACCGTGTTGTGGCTTAAAGATGGCCTGCAGTGTACCTGCGACGAGATGAATGACATCAACGCTCCCTATTTAGTGATGGGACAAAAGCTTGGTGGAGAGCTGGTCATCACCTCAGTCAAGCGATGGCAGAAAGGCCAAAGGGAGTTTAAGAGGATCTCTCGCAGTGTCCGCAAACTGCAGTGCTAATTTGATCGTGGGTTAACTCTTCTAGCACTGGGGCTAGTCTTTTGCACCTTCTTCCCTTTTGGGAACCTATCCTTTCTGAAATATAGCAAAAGGGATGGGATGATGGCTTGTTGCTTTTTTTTTTTTTTTTTAATATTTTTATTATTATTATTGAAAACAATCCTTGTAAATACGATAAAAAAAAACATTTTTTTTTAAAATCACATATTTTTTATGAAGCCCAGGAATTAAAAACACAGATCAGCATTTACTAGGTGCAGACTTGGTAACTTCTATTACATTTTTTAACTTTTTTTTTTTTTACCATTATCATAAGTGTTTGTTAGGTTTCTTTTGCTGCGATTATTCAGTTTGCTGCATTTCTTAGAATGCCCATATTGTTGAAAACAGGAATTTGCAGAAAAACAGTTGGCATGCTGTTATCCCAGAATGGTTTTATTTTGTTACACAAACAGCTGTTTAATCATGTGAACAGAACACATTGGGGAGAATTTGTAAGCCTCTTTTATATGCAGGAATGAGAAAGGTCATCCTGTGTACCATGATGATGTTAATCCTGATAAATTCAACCTTTCCCCTGTAAATGGGGTTCATTTGACAATAACAAAATGGCCGACTGTTCAGAATGAAGGCAGGAAATGTGAAAATACTAATGATATTTTTCAATAGTGGAAGCAGAAGCGCGTTTTGTCATGTATCTAAATGCAAAGATCCTAACCCCCTGCCACAAGTCGCCCTACTCGTTTTTTTAAAAGTCTTAACTAATGTAAATTGGTGAAAAGGGAACACTTTAGAAAAGTATTTTGCTTTCACTATGTTGCTATGGGTTGGGAAACTGGAAAGATAAATAAATAAGGGAAATAAATATTGTATGTAGAAACTTGGCATAAGTTTGCCAAGATAATATGAACTTTCATATTTGATGTAGCTTGCATGAAAAGTTATAATGAAAAATGTGGCCTATTATCTGTACCAATACTGCCACAGTTAAAAACAAACTGCATAAACGCTCCAGCAATTTTTACTGATAAACTCCAACACTGTGTGTGTTTATTTTCTATGTAAACATTACACTTTCAGTTGTAGTATAGAGTTTCAGAGTTAAGTTTTGCATTCGTTATAATAATAATTACATGGTAAAGCTTATAGAACTACATAGTAAGACAATAGCAGACGTTTTGCGCTGTAACTAAATTCTTTTATAGCTTGATTGCAAGTTTTCCATTGTTGTCTTTTTCATTCAATCGTACATAACTTGTTTCTAGCTTATTTTTGTAATATATGCAATGAGGTATCTGAAAGAGTTGTAAAATATTGCTTTAACCAGTATTGTAAATAATTAAGATAAACATTATATTCTTGTATATAACTATCCATAATTTTACCTCCCCCTCAATATTTTTAATTGACGAATTTATACTTTAAAGGTATATCAGGAGCTGTTTTTATCATTCATAGCCCCAGCT
Source organism: Ascaphus truei (assembly GCF_040206685.1). Classification (NCBI taxonomy): domain Eukaryota; kingdom Metazoa; phylum Chordata; class Amphibia; order Anura; family Ascaphidae; genus Ascaphus; species Ascaphus truei. Next base: position 404,631,306 of record NC_134483.1, read on the forward strand.
ACTTAAACTGCTGTTATGCTTGTTCCTTGGTCATTTTCTATAGAAACAATGACAAGCAATAATACATCTAAATAGATGCCTTAATAAAATTGCATTTTACTCGTGCTTCAGTAAATAATCATTGTGTAACAAAAATGTGTTCTATTTATGGTTTATACAAAAGAAACAAACACTAATACAGTACAGGCATACCCCGCATTAACGTATGCAATGGGACCAGAGCATGTATGCAAAGCGAAAATGTACTTTAAGTGAAGCACTACCTTTTTTTCCACTTATCGATGCATGTACTGTACTGCACTGTACTGCAATCGTCATATATGTGCATAACTGATTGCAACTTAATGCATTTGTAACAGGCTCTATAGTCTCCCCGCTTGCGCACAGCTTCGGTACAGGTAGAGAGCTGGTATTGCTGTTCAGGACGTGCTGACAGGCGCATGCGTGACCTGCTGTTTGCCTACTGGGTGATATGTCATTACTCGTGAGTGTCCTTAAAACGGGGTATGCCTGTATGTTATATTTGCCTGATAAACAGGCAATCCAAGCATATGATTTTTTTGGGGGGTGGGAATGTTTTATTTTTAACATACGATTGAAGCAGAGAGTCTCCAGAGCTGAACCCCATTATTTTCTGCTCCGGTAGCCCCATGATTCCGGAGATACAGACCTCCGTAGAGGGTGCCGGTAGCTCCCGTGACCTGCAGACCAAGAGGAAGTTGGAACGTCATCAGGTTCAGCTTCCTATTGGCCTGAGTGATGTGGAAGCTTTAAACTTTGTCAAGATACCGGCATTCCCTTTGGAGGCCTGTATCTCGGTAAGCAGAAGGTACCCGTAGCTGAAATTAATGGGGCTCCAGACAACCCCTGCTTCAATCTTACGTAAAAAATAATAATTAAAAAAAAAAAGGCTTGGATTGCTCCTTTGAATTAATGCTTGTTGCCTATATTCTTTTAAGAGTAGTAGATGGCAGTGCACTATAGAAAAGATCAACAGTGATCAGTGAGACCACCAAAACCGTATTCCACGGTGTGCTCAGAAGAGCACTAACTGGAAGTGAGCGTACAATCATTGGACATAACACAGATGACATAAGGGGGTATAGCAGCTATAATTATTGGAGTGTTCAATAATCATATGGTGTAATTTTCCAAATGTACGATGAATTAGATGGACAAAAGTGCATTGTCATTTAATGCATTTTTGGAATCACTTGTGAAAATTATTGCATAATACTAATTAATATTATCACTCATTCCTAATGGGACAGCATATTCTGCAGTACAGTATTTAATTTATTTATACAAATGTTTTACCAGGAAGTAATACATTGAGAGTTACCTCTTGTTTTCAAGTATGACCGGGGCTATAGATTATATATAAAGACATTGCATGAACAGTTAAAGATAATATATGTTATAGGCATATGTAACAGTTACAGACCAGATAAAAATGTGAGACAGCTTTAGTTTTGAAAAAACTTAGACTGGTGGTGGATGTGAGAGTCTCCGGTAGATTGTTCCAGTTTTGAGGTGCCCGGTAAGAGAAGGAGAAGCAACTGGATAGTTATAGTAGATCAACCTTGGGACCATGAGCAGTCTTTTGGAGTCAGAACTCCGGTGATAAATGCTGCATGTGGGAGGGGTAGGAAGCATGTTAAGATAACCGGGTAGCTTGTCCAGAAAGTATTTGAAGGCAAGACAGGAAAGATGAACTTTGCGCCTAGGCTCAAGTGATGAGCAATCTAGTTATTTGAGCATTTCTCAGTGGTGTGCATTGTAGTTAAATTGGGGGACAAAGCAGCTTATTGAGTTGTACAGGGTGTCCAGTTTGCTAAGGTGAGTTTGGTGAGCTGTATCGTATACTATGTCCCCTTGTCTATAATTGACATTAGCATCTGCTGTGTGATGCGCTTTCTAACCAGCTGGCTTAGAGAGGATTTGTTTCTATAAAGTACACATCATTTGACATAGGTTTTTAGATGTCAGTGTATCAATGTGCAACCAAAATGTTAAATGGGAGTCAAACCATATGTCCAGATATTTAAAAACTGTGACGGGCTAGGATAGTATTAGAGTTGGTTCTGATCTGTAGCTCCGTCATTGGTAGCTTTTCAAATTTAACTTTGGTCCCAAATACCATTTGTTAAAGTCTTGTCAGTGTTTAAAACAGTTTGTTTTAGGAAATCCACCTTTAAAGTCTCAAAAAATCAGATTGAAGTATGTGTTCAAGGTCAGAGAGGCTAGGGCTGTGTGCATATACGATTGTGTCATCTGTATGTGTGTGCATTAAAGCTCTCTTACAAGTTGTATTTAGAGCATTGGTGAAGACTGATTAAAGTAGGGGCCCCAGAACAGAGCCTTGTTGGACATCGCAGGTGATGTCCAAGGGATTGGAGTTAGAGCCCAAGATAGACACATTAGCATCTACCCGATAGTAGGAGTGAACCGAGTTTAAATTATGTTCCCCTATTCCAGAGCAGTTTGTTTAGCAAGATAAGATGATCAACAATATCAAAACCCTTTGTAAAATCTAGGAATATTTCACCAGTAAATTATCCCAGTTCCTTCCACACTGGATCTCATTGCAAACTTTTAGGAGGGTAGTTAACATGGAGGGGTTTGGGGCGAAAGCCATATTGAAGTTGGCTAAAGAAATTTGTCTTCGTATAGTGATAACTTAATTGGGAGTGGACACATTTTTCCATTATTTTGGATAGTATTTGGAGAAGAGAGATTGGCCTGTAGTTTGAAACAGCTTTTTTGTCTCCACTTTTGAAGATTGGGACAACTCTGGCAGTTTTCCAAGTCTTAGGGATATGGCCTGCAGACAAAATGGAGTTGATTAGGGAAGTGAGTGGCGTGGCAATTGGTGGGGCACCAAGTCATGATTGCAGTAGGTCAGGTCACCATTGTCTGCTTAGTTTTAATTTGAGGAGCGCTTGTGTAAGCTCCTCTCCAGATACTGGGACAAATTGAAAATTGTGGGTAGTGTTGGGAGAGGGTGGGTCTATTGGGGTTCTCCCAGACTGAGCTTCATGTTTGTAGTTTGGGTTGTGCTTTGCCAATAGGGAAGTAGCATATTCCACAAAGTATTAATTGAATGCATTTGCAATGTCAGTGGGATTTGTAGAGTAATATAATCCTTATTGATTTTAGATGGTTGTTGATGGCTTGAAGGCTGGAATATATGGTTGACGACCTTCCAGAAGTTTGCTGGATTTGATGTATTCTGGTGAAGATTGTCAGAGTAATATTGGGCTTTTGCTAGTCTTGTTTGCCTTGTGCATGTATTCCGCAGGCATCTGTAGTTAGTAAGATCCTTAGTAGATCCAGTTACTTTGTAGCTTTTCCACAAGGCATCCCTAAAATGGTAGAGTGATATATGGTCGGCTGTAACCCATGGAAGGTGGGCCACATACTCTTATTCTGCGTAGTGGAGCATGGATATCACAAAGTTTTAAGATCCAAGGACAGGTGGTAAGATCAGCCAGAAACTGTTGTGGGTTAAAGTCTCTAAATGTTCTAGTGACTAGAACTTTAGGGCTTAATTTGGGTGATCTGATTTTCCTTACACAGTACACTATTGCATGGTCAATGAAAATTTCGGGTAGGAAGCCAGAGGATTGGATTCTGTTGGGACTAGAGGATAGATTCCAATCTAGTAACGTTGGAAGTAATGCTTGCAAGATTTTAGGTTTTTCTGTGTGAGTTGGGAAATTAGTTGGATTAAATTTAGTGACTTGAATTGTGTCCAGGTTTTCTTGTTTTTAGGGTAAAGCCAATTAAGGTTGAAATCACCAATAACTAACAGTTTATGCTTCCCATTCAGCGAGGAAATTGTGCCAAGAAAGTGAGTCATATCAGTCAGGGATTGTTGTGCGGCTTTAGGTGCCGACAACAAGAACGGCCTTACAGAATGGGAGGAAAATTTTGCCCACTAGGATTTCAAAAGAGGGTGGAATTGGGGGGCAATTTAGCAGCGTAAATTGTAAGGTGTCTTCAATATAAAGTAACACCCCTCCTCCTCTCTTTGACCTATCTTTCCTAGAAATGGAGTATCGCTGAATGGTGATATATGCATTGAGGACTTTAGGAGTTAGCCATGTTACTGTGAGCATGATTGCTTTGGGATTATAATGCACCATGCTCTTAGTTCATCCAGTTCGGGCAACAGGCTACAGATATTTATAGAGGTGACATGTAGCCCTTTTTGGAATTGGAAAGGGGTATTCCTCAGGGGTATTGGACAGAGTATGGTCAATTTGGAAAACACGGACATAAACGTAAGGATGCAACATGAATGACATTAATATTTACTAGAGGTGTGTTAAAGTGTTTCCAACTGTGTTTGCAAAGATTTCACAATATTTGAAAGTTTATCATTACATTTTTCTAAATCAAATAGGATTTATAATTTCACAGATGCGGCATTTCCGCACCCTTCGAACGATATATCACAAGACTGAGCAAAATGGCTATTTAATGCAGACCCTGAAATACCGAATGGCTTGAGATAGGGAGAAATAGGTTAATTTAAATGTACATATACAAGTATGCTTATTTCCACCGTATCTAAGTTGTGTTCACAGGTATCTCTCCACGTGGAAAATAAATAAGGATTTCCAGTTTTAGGTTTTAACGGAAAAAAACTGACTGATCATCTTGCATTTCCAGTTAAAACCGATAATACACGGAAATGAAGCATCATTTCTCATTGAATTAGACCTCTTGTAGCAACCCAGCTCCATATCGGATACAAAGTAAACCAAAGGAAGAATGGAAACTAAAAAAAAAGTGAGCAGAAAAACACCAAATTAAAATGTGTGTCAAATTTTCCATCTGTTGTTAACACTGATCAACACAGATTTGTGTAATAAAATGAAAGCACCGGAAAAACAAAACAAAAAAATAAACATCGACTTAAGAAAAAAAATAAACACCAAAAAATAGAATCTCGAAATATAAATGACTCTGAAGGTAAATGAATCCTCTACTAAATGGGCTATCACACTCTCACCCTATTCAAAAGCAGGTGACATTGTGAAAATGAATAGGCCAATTTCGCCTGGTTTGCAAACTTAGGCGAATAATTTGCACATCTCTAGTTTGTCGATCAACATTTATGATAAATGTTAATACAGAATGAATACAGTGGGCAAGACTGGTCATTCTTATAGGAACTTAAAATAGGAAGTGAAGACTGTGGAAGAGGAAAGACCAAGTAAAGCGGAGAAGGTAATACAGTTGCAAAAATCACATACTCCATGAAAAAATTCTGACGCGTACCATCGCTGTACGAATCGTGTCAGAATTTTTTCCTGTAGTTATGTGATTTTTTGCATGTATTAATAAATCGGTTTTAACGTTTTTTGGTCCAGCTTTCCATTACTGGGTTGCAGTACACGCCATTCCTGCCTATTTTTGTATTTCGATTCACCATCTGGAACACGCTCTCAATTGGACTGATTTTCAGCTGCATCTCGGATTGACGTGGACCCTTCTCATCTGTGAGTCTTTCCAATGATTTCTTGGTAATATACAGTAGGGCCAGTGTGTGACAGCAGGATATTTGTGGGCTAGGGGTGTGTTGGTTTGATCCGCATCGTGTGGCTCACCTCAGAGTGGGTCCTCCTGTGCAGGTTCATTTCTCCCCCCCCCCCCTTTCCCCTACCTGTGCTATTGGTCCACACTATTAGTTGGCCTGCTACTCACACTTATCTTCATGCAGCATTTATGCAGTCCTTTGACTGTCTAACAAGACTTTTCAAGTTATTAAAGTATACGCAGCAATATACGCTGTTCCTTTCAACTATCTAGAGCACCAGATACAGGACCAGTTCTCCCATTTCTGACGTGTATGTAGACCAGGGGTGGGCAATCTCAGTCCTCAAGGGCTGGAGTTTATCAGAATATCCCTGTTTCAGCACAGGTGGTGCAGTCTTTGACTGTGCCACTGATTGGGCTACCTGTGCTGAAGCAGGGATATCTTTAAAACCTGACCTGTTGGTGGCCCTTGAGGACTGGAGTTGACCATCCCTGATGTAGTCAACTCATAGATAGTGTCACCAGCTAGTCCAAGCACTTGAATTTAACAGTGTTCGCATGTACAAAAGTCCTAGCACAGGTTAGTTAAGCCACTTGTGGAAGAAGTGGCATGTCCTTCAAGGTGGCCACATAGGGCCAAACTCAACTAATGACAGTGTAAAAAAAAAAAAGGCAAAAAACTGAGTTTTAATTAGTACATTTGAAAATAGACAAGTGCTATTTTAATTATCTTCCTCATAATTGTCATCTATTCAAAATACTGCTCAGACATCTGGTGGGAGACCATAAATCTCATTACCATGTGATTGGTGTGAAGCAATTACAGATGCAGCGGACGTTATTTTAAGGCATCACGGAGCCGTTTTCGTGTGCGCTGCTGTACTCCACGCGGCATGAACGCAGCCAATCGCCCCAGGCACCCGCGTTTATCACGGTTGCTTTGTTTGAATTTTATGGATTGTGTATAATTATATGCAATGAAATGGATGAATTGTAACGTGTACAGTACTGTGCTACTGTGTCAATTTCAGGTGTTTAAAAGCCAGAACACTAAAATGCGATTTTCTGCACTCGCCGGCACTCGCGTCTTAAGGCGGTAAGGTTGGAAGCAATCCCGCGCCATGACATGGGTATTCCGAGGTATACACTGCGTGATTTCGTAAAAATTATGGCCGCTGCATCTGCAACATCTCACCTCCATTTTCACTGAAAACCAAAGAAAATTCTCAGACTTTAAAAATGATTAAAACAGACTAACCTGATTTTGCAAAAAAAAAAGGTTATCACCAGTCACACTTTCTATATCCTGACAGTGAAAGGATTACGCATATCACTGCTATTTGGTTATATTTTGGTTATTTGGTAGGACTGCCGTTTTCAAGAGTTTTTTTAACCTCTGCAAACATTTGACATTATGATTTTGATGCAATTGTTTTCAAATCTTTCTATTTTAAACAAACACAGGCAGCTGAGTTACAAGCAAATTCTTTCCTAGTTTAAGCCTCGCCATCATCCTGAGAAGCAACAGCTGGATGCACAGAGGTACTCTTATCCTTTTATGGGGATAACGAAAGAAAGATGCCATTTTCTTGTAAAACAAATACACAATATTGTGAAAGGTTAAAAACGGGCCATTCTTCTCAGCATTAGCTACACATACTGTAGAGGCCTATGCACTAAGGCATGCAAAGAAATTTTTAGGCACAAAATGAGCACATATAAAATCAATTTCGCTTTTGCAAGCCTATGTACTAAACTGAAATTTCTCATGTGCTCCCAAAATGTTTTTTCTTCCTTTTGTTTTGGCGCAAAGAAATGAACTAAGCTCCGCATACAGATGTAAATAGTATGTTCTAGAGGTGGAGGAGCAAAGATCAAGCGCAAATACCGTAACAAAAAATAAGTGAACACAATGGTGTAAATGGTAAGAAAAAGGGGGTATAAATATAGTCCTTTGATGGGTGCTCCTCCAAGGATGGACTCAATCCAGGCCCATAGAAGTGATGAGAACAGAGGGTCAGGAGCACACTTTCATCCAGGTTTATATATAGTGGGAAAAAGAATATATACTGCTGCGGCACAGTTTATTCGAGCATTTGCCCGTTCTGTGCCGCAGCAGTAGCCTGGCGCGCGCCCGAGTGTGACGGGCGCACGCCGAAGCAGCGGAAGAGCGCCCTCCGATCGGGGCGCTCTCCCTACCGCTGCCGGGTCCGCCGGGTCCCCCGGAACCCCCTGCCGCTGTCCCGCGATCGCGGGACACCAGGGCTCCCTCGGGGAGCCCCTGGACACGCGTGCAGGGGGCGCACGCTCCCGATGACGCGTGACCGCGCGTCTATGACGCGCGGCACGCCGAGGGGCGGCCACTAGCAAGCCGGGAGATTTCCCGGCTTGCGGTACCGACCACACTTCAATAAAGTGTGTCGGTAGTGTATACAATAATGCAACAGAATATATGACAATATTCTTAATAAATATATAGAAGTTATCTCACTCACATGTAATGCGAGCAATACAGGCCTTGTGGTTGTAACAAACTCAGATGCAATAGATGTTTTGTGGTCCATCAGGAACGTGGCAGGAGAAACCCATGGCATGGAAAGAGAGGACACAAAATATGGTGCAGATTACTTTATAAATGGATAATATTACAAAATAGTTTAGCCATGGCTGGGTGTGGCTACTATTCTACTCTGTACTTACATATCAGTCCTGGTAACAACAGGAGGTGTTGGGATCAATCATGGGTTTTCCCCACTCAAGGCAGTACCCTTGAGTAACAGGGGAGGAGGTGTGATCAGGTCTGAGGTTGCCCAATCCTTGGTTCAGACCTCGTACCCTCCCCTGCTATGCTTAAGAGGGTTGCATCCTAAATTATAGTGAGTTCGTCTCTACCATTGAGAGAGACAAGGTGTCACAACCGGGCCTCTGTGCACTGGCAGGCCCAGGGTTTCTTCCCTTCGGAGAAGTGAGTGATTACCTATACCTCTAGTCCTGCTAGAGGGCTGGGGAAGAGCTAGGACTGCTGCGGGGGCCCTTGACCCGTAGTGAAGGTCCAGGGACCACCTGAAGTCTGAGACCAGAATTGTGACTGCTCCCAGAAGAGAATAAGAGAATAAACCCATTCCTGTTTCATATACCCCGTGCCTGGTGTGTAATCTTTCTGGGGGGAGAGGAAACCGTTCTACTGTGGGAGATTACCTCCATACATCTGGAGCCTGCAGTAGATGGAGGCGCTGAGTACCATGATCTAAATGTGGGATATTGTAAGAGGACATTTGCAGAGGTATGCAATGGAGACTGTTTTAAGGTGAAATTAAATAAGGCTTTTATTGCGCCTGGTTCTTTAACACAAGAAAACATCCAAACGTATGCAAATAAGGGGTCAAACAAAGCTTCTGTTCCACTTGGGAGTATTTCTAGTTAAATCTATGCAGCCCACAACTCCCTTTAGATTAGCATGTCTCCCAGTCCCAAACATATATCTTGATATGTGCAGATATACAAAAAGTCTTAGAAAGGAAAGTCTTACCTGTCTCTTGTAGGGGAAGGTTTCTTTGTTCTCCAGGTTTAGAAGTACTTTCCTCTGTGTCTTGCTGGCAGCGTGCAGTCTCTTCTGGCAGGCTCAAGACGTCTGTCTCCTTGTTCAGCTCACAGGTGTGCTAAGAAGTCTCACTTCCTGTCTCAGAGGCAGGCTTTTTCTAACACCTCTAATCAGCCACGTGCTGGTCAATTAACCAGCACACTGCTGGATTAGAGGCAAGTTTTCTGAACAGGGTAAGTCCCCTGTTACATACCCCCCCTGTTTGTGGGAAGCTCGGGCTTGCCACGGCCAAAGCCCATCCTTCCATTCTCATTCGAGATATCTCTGTGACTTGAATGAGAGTGGATGGAGGAGAACCCTCAGTCCTGCTGGGATTGGAGCCCTTCCTCCAGTTTAGTAGTATCTCCTCCAGAAGGTGCTTGAGATCAGCAGTCCTCAGTCGCTCAAGGAGAACTTTTCCTAAGTACAGTCTTTCTACTGACCACGTGGTCCTGAGCTTTCCCCTGTGTCGGGCACTCCTCTTTTTGTAGGCAGACTGTATGGCGGCAGTCGCAGAGCGCCTATGCAAATCGCTCTCGCTATCCTTTCCATGTGCTCCACTTTAGCGCCAAATGTCCATTTCCTGGTATCACAAGAGCGCCCAAGAACAGCCACTTGAGCCCTCAGTTCTTGAAGCTGTCTTCTGGCACTTTTCCCATTCAATGTAGTTGCCAGTTCAGCTTCTTTGGGATTGAGTTGCAATTCCAGCTCCATTTCCAGAGAATGTCCTATCTTTTCAGTTTCCTCAGCTAAGGATTCTTCTGGCTTTGATTTTGCACTCTTACCTCTGTTTGTTGCCTGTTGGGCGGTTGCAGGTTTGGCTAGTGCTTTCTTAGGTGGCTCAAACTTCGTAATCTTGTTTTGAAGGTGAGTGGTGTCCCCAGCTCTCACTGTACCCTTGTCCTCACGGGCCTTAGTTACTGTGGGATACCGATGCTTGGACAGAGCCAATACCTTTTCCCGTATTGGAGGCATCTGTAAGTTACTGGGCTGTAGAGTCTCACTCTGTTTCTTGAGTGTTTCCTGCTATTCTCCTTTCAGGGTTTTAATTTCTTCCCTGTGCTTTCTCCGAGCTTGCTTCCACCTTTTATTCTTTATTTTGTGGAGCACTGTGAATTTCTTCGCTTGGGCCGCAGATACTCATCTCAGTTTCTGGACCTTTTTGCGCTCCCTCTTGTACCGAGTTACCTGGCCTCTAAGCTTAGCCTCTAGCGATGCTTTGGTGATGGTCAGGGTAGCCTTCAGTTTATCCTGCTGCTTTGCGAGGACGCACTGGGTAATCAGACGTTCCTGCAGCACTTGTATTTCCTTAGCAGCCTGCAGATTTTCTTCCTGCAGAGTTCGCTGCTTCTCCTCGACATTCTGGAGGTGTGTACGCAGACCTTGCAGTTGGTGCTCTGCTTCAAATTTTTCATCTTCCAACCGTTTCTTTATTTTTTCAAGCTCGGGCAGCTTTTCATTCTTTCCATTGACGTGGTTTGTCAACTCCGAATTTTCTTTTTTTTAATCTTAAATTTTCTCCTTTTTCAGTCTCTGTACTATTCAGGGCCTCCTTGTAGTCCACTTTCCATTCTTGCACATCTGCTTGGAGGCGGGCTGTCTCCTGGCGTGAGACTTCCATCTCCAGGTTTAGGTTCTGAAGCTCCTTCTGAGAGACTTTGAGATCTAAGTTAAGATGGAGGATAGTTTTCTTTGAAATGTCCAGCTCCTCAGTGAGACTGTGAAGTTCCTTTCTGGAGACTTCCAGTTCTGTGCGGCAGCTGTTGATCTCATGATGTGAGGCATCCAGTGCTCTGCGGAGGGTATGAACCTCCTTCTGAGATACGTCCACCTCTGTCCGGACACTGTTGACCTCTTGTTGTGAGGCATTCAGCTCTACGCGAAGAGTGTGAACCTCTTGCTGAAAGACTGTCATCTCCTTCAGTGCCTCCTCATACTTCTGCTTCAGCTTAGCCATCATTTTATCAGATTGGCTCTGCTTTTCATCCATGGCGGTGATAGTAACGTTTGCAGTATCTTGCTCAGACTTGAGATCGTCCAATTCTGTCCTGGCCAAAGAGTACATTGTGAGCACATCTTTCTGTAGCTTCACGTTATTTTTCAGTAGCTCTGCGTAACCATCTTTCTTCAGTTTCAATTGTTCATGGAGCAGATCACAGTCACGCTTGGCAACCTTCAGTGCATCCCCAGGGCTGGTCAAGGGATCGTCACTCACCGGTTCCGCTTCCCTGGGATGGTTGGTTGAGGGTTTCTCACAATTAACACCGGACAGACACTTCTTTGGGGTACACGACTTCTGCCTTGGGCACTATGGATATTCCATTTTCTCTAGGCTGCAGGGCATTTTGGACCCCCTTTTCCTCCGTAAGATCTGCAGATGTTCGTACGTTCCTTCCACGTTAAGTGAAGAACCGCTTTTCTTTTTCTTTTTTTTGCCTTTTTGTTTTGGATAACACTGTCCCCTCAGGGATACTGGGTTCTCCATCTTCATTTGAAATTTTAGCAGCGTCATTGGATCCACCATGCTTTTCTTGCAACTGTAATAGCTGATGGAAATATTCGGTGATCCGCTGCTCCCGCTCTTTCTCCTGCCGATCATATTCGTCATCATAGGGAGCGGTCTTTTCGGTCCGTACCGAGTTCAAGCACCCCACCATTATTGGGGTGTTTTGTGGGTGTGACTCGGTTTGGGTTCCCAATAAGAGATGTCTTCCTCCTCATCGGACTGAAAGGGCCACTCTTCCGTGGGGTAGGGTTCATTACAGGAATGCTGCATCTTGTCCTCCATTTTGGGGCTATCAGGTGTATTTTTCTTCCTGGCCTCAGGAGGCGCTATTGCAGCTGTTGCCACTGTATTTCCTAGAACCCCAAATGGTTGTAGTCCTACAGGTGGGCATATTTTGCTTGTAGAGGTCGTAGCTCTCACAGGCCTCTCTGTAGACTTTTTCTTCCCTTGGGTAAGTTTTACAATATTAGCATAACTGTGCATGCATTCACTCTCATCGTCTGAATAAGGCCTGAAAGGACACTGCTCCGTGTGGTGGGGTTCTTTACACCAGGAACAAATTTTCTTCCCTATTTTTGCAGAGTCTGTATTTGACTTCAGCTGGGTGGCCATTTTACATTCCCAGGGTTCTATTTCTTTAAATACAATGCTTGCTAGCTGCCCATTTTCTGGCTTCAGCAAAGGCATTTGGTTTTCTGCTTGAGTTCAGTAATTTTCAGTCTCATCTTTGGGTATTATGGCATTCACTCTTCACACTTTGGGTGCCTGTTTTACTCCCAAGATACATAGATAGACTTTACTTGCAGAAAAAAAATATATATTCTTTGCAGTGGAATATTTCTTTCACTCCTGGCAGGGCGACTTAACACTCAGCAATTGGCTTTGGGATATCTTTTACACTGTTCAGCAATTCCTTTTTCCCTGGTAGGGCAATTTTACCCACAGCACTTGTTTGCTGAAAATTCCCCAAACGCCTATCCCTTTTAAGGGCTAACTTACTTCTTGAACCCTGAATACGGCTGGAAGGTAAACCCCCTATTTCAACGATCATATTACACTTTATTGTGATAGGCAAGTAAGGTTTACCTGCTTCAGAAGTCTCTCTCTCTCTCCTGTTGGGATTGGGGAAAAGAGTCCATCTGTGGTTTTGTGGCTTTCTTTAGTGCAGTGTAGATTTTCTGCCTGGATGTGTATCCCTTTAATTCTGGTCTCTGCTGCATGAGATCCTTTGTTTATGTTGCTCAGGCTGTTTGTAGGCAAAAAGCACAAAAAAATTCACAGGCAATCTCCGGGGCCCCTTTTAACTTTAAGGGCCACCTCAGTCCCAACTTCTGATACCATATGTAAGAAGACATGTGCAGAGGTATGCAATGGAGACTGTTTTAAGATGAAATTAAATAAGGCTTTTCTTGTGCATGTTTCTTTAACACAAGAAAACATCCAAACGTATGCAAATAAGGGGTCAAACAAAGCTTCTGTTCCACTTGGGAGTATTTCTAGTTAAACCTGTGCAGTCCACAACTCCCTTTAGATTAGCATGTCTCCCAGCCCCAAACATATATCTTGATATGTGCAGATATACAAAAAGTCTTAGAAAGGAAAATCTTATCTGTCTTTTGTAGGGGAAGGCTTCTTTGTTCTCCAGGTTTAGAAGTACTTTCCCCTGTGTCTTGCTGGACGCGTGCAGTCTTTTCTGGCAGGCTCAAGGTCTGTCTCCTTGTTCAGCTCACAGGTGTGCTAAGGAGTCTCACTTCCTGTCTCAGAGGTAGGCTTTTTCTAACACCTCTAATCAGCCAGGTGCTGGTCAATTAACCAGCACACTGCTGGATTAGAGGCAAGTTTTCTGAACAGGGTAAGTCCCCTGTTACAGATATGTACCCCAGGAGCCTGTTCTGAAGTTCCCTCTACCATCGGCAGACACCTTAGCCTCTTGTTAACCTACAGGTAGCATGCACCACACACCTGGTAATGGCAGAATCTCCCATAGGGTGGGGGAAACACGTTACAATAGTATAACTCACAAATGGAGGTTGAGTGTAAACATTGGGACCACCCTGGGTCAGTGAAGAACAGTCCAACACCTCCTTCCTTCTCTGGGGATCCCCTCGCTGCGGCCGTCCACAGTGGGTCACCAGAAACAACGATCAAATCCTAGGCAGACTACCTCAGAGCACACCAATGTTCAACAGCCCTCCTATTGTCTGTGGTATTCACCCTACGCGTTTTGTTTCGAAGAACTTCCTCGGGGTCTATTTCATCTGAGTTGGTTACTCATAACAATCACAAGGCCTGTACTGCTCGCATTACATGTGAGTGAGATAACATCTATATATTCATTAAGTACATTGTCATATACTCTGTTGCAAATAGAATTTAAGCGCACAACTTTTATTTAACTGTTTTCTTGTTATTGTTAATATGGAAAAAAAACATTACAATGCAATCTGTTTATTTTAATATTTTCAACAAAAGACAAAGATACCCAATGCTACATCCAATGTGACAAAAGACCTGGGGGGGCTCAGTATGGGCCTGGGGGAGAGAGGGAGGGTGGGTGGGTGGGGGGGGTAGTTGGATGATCAACTTTGTTAGGGCCCGGGCGGGAGAATTTGGAGGGGGGAGGGAAGGCATGTGGGAGCCTGCAGCCTGCTGTTCTGGGCGGCAGCTGAGGAGGAACCGGGAAGGTAGGGCCGGGGCACGTGGGGGGGGGGGCGCAGCCTGTACTCGTGTTTGCCGGTTGAAAGGATCAGAGGGGGGGTGAGTTGGATGATCTACTTCCTTAGGCACATGGGGGGACTGCAGCCTGCTGTACCGGGTGGCAGCTGAGGAGGAACCTGCTCCAGACGGCCCGCGGTGGACAGGGTAGAATGCTGGGAAGGTAGGACACGAGGGCAGTTTGTTGACTGCTCGTTTAGGGACTGTGGGGGGGGGTTGGTTATGGAAGGGCCCATGGTATGGCACGTGGGGGGTCCCCTAGCCGGCAGGCTCAGTTAGGGCTGGTGGGGGAAACTCAGTCAGTGACACAACACACATAGGGACACACATAGGGACACAACAGTACACAACAGACACAACAGTACACACAGAACAGTACACACAGAACAGTACAAGGTAATACAGATACAAAAATTACAGTACAAATAAGCAGAGCTTGACAAACCAACCAAAAATCTACTCGCTGAACTAATAACAAGATTCGATTTTTACATAACAGATTATTTATTGTATTACATTTATACTTTACTACAATTACTCCTTGTTACGTGTGTGTGTGTGTGTGTGTGTGTGTGTGTGTGTGTGTGTGTGTGTGTGTGTGTGTGTGTGTGTGTGTGTGTGTGTGTGTGTGTGTGTGTGTGTGTGTGTGTGTGTGTAACATAGGCCCCTTACTATACCACTAACTAATTAGCATAATTTATCATTATCAAAAGGAAATATCAAAAATAAAATGAACAATTAAAATACATTTGAGGTGGCACTGTCTCTGTATGGTCTGGAGTGGTGTTGTCATGGAACAAGTAAGCCCATTTTTGCTCTCTCTGATCACCCCCCCCCCCTTCTTTGCAGCTCCTGCTTGTCAGCTCCTTAAGTTCAGCTGCATGTATTTGTTCCACACACACACACAGTGCCTGTGTGATGTATCAATATGTTGCCCTTTCTGCCTCTGAGCATGTTACCAGTGAGTTGCTACAGCAACCTCTGAGATTCTTCTCAGAATGGGCTATTCCGCCCTCCCCTCTGTCTTTGTTCACAGATAGTCTGTCCCAAGACTATTCCCTTTACCCACATTCCCCCTCACTTCCTTTTCCACTTTGGAGACCGTGAGTACAGCACCCATCTCTGTTCCAACCCCATGGCAAGGCCAATTCTTTTCACCTGCCCTTAATTACGAAGCACCTATAGAGAAGCACTCTCACAACACCATTACATTCACAAGTGCCTGTATATACTGCTCCTTTCCTAATAAAGTGAAGAAAATATAACAGGACTTGGTGTGCTTTGGAAAGAGGGCTGAGTTGAAGCTATCTGGGTTGATTCATACCCTAGACACGACCCTGGGTCCAGAATAGGTGTAGCTCGTGTGCTTTCCAGCCTACAGGGAGTTAACCTCACCTTGAGAGGCTTGTTGCAGGTGCAGCAAATCAGCTAATCAGGCTGGTATCCTGAATGAGCAGGAGTATAAAAGAAATACAGAGCATGCTGGGACTGCCTGAGTGGCACCTCCAGGAAGAAACAAAGATGTGAGTCTGCTGTGGAAGCAGGGATGAACTGTCCCGGACATTGGATCCAGAGAGATTTCCTGGACTCTCGTGGAACCGAGTCCCAACAACAGATAGGCACCCAAATATACAGTACATTATTTAGTCCTTAAGGACTGTTGATATTGTTGCTAAAAAAAGGAATAAATTCCTAGTAAGAACAACATTCGTTTTTGACATAACAGTTTATTTATTGTATTACATTTATACTTTAATACAATTAGTCCTTGTTACATAATTACGTGTGTGTGTGTGTGTGTGTGTGTGTGTGTGTGTGTGTGTGTGTGTGTGTGTGTGTGTGTGTGTGTGTGTGTGTGTGTGTGTGTGTGTGTGTGTGTGTGTGTGTGTGTGTGTAAATGTCGTATCTACAAAAAAAAGCCACATGTGAATGACTAGTTTCCTGAACCCCTTAACCAGTGCCTGGATGCCCCTGCTTCACAATAGCAAAAGCAGCAATCCCACCTGGGATCTTACCTGATCCGCAGTACCTCAATGTCCAGCTATCCTCATTCCCGCAATGTTATACATTGGAGGGGAGGTGTTCCCTAGATGTCTTCTGGGTTAGGGGGGATTCCGATATCTCACGTGTGAAGCTCAAGAGTTAGATCTGGAAGAAAGCAGTATAGGTTATTTCGGTGTAGGTATAGGGCAGTTAAGATATACAGGGTAAATAAGATATCCAGATCCAGAGTGTGAGAGAGTGTGGGTGAAAGACACAGAGAGAGAGAGAGAGAGAGAGAGAGTGTGTGGGTGACAAACCGAGACTGTGGGTGCGACAGAGAGAGGGAGAGAGTGTGGGTGTGACAGAGGGTGACAGAGACAGGGAGAGGGTGACAGAGACAGGGAGAGGGTGACAGAACAAGGAGAGGGTGACAGGGAGAGGGTGACAGGGACAGGGAGAGGGTGACAAGGAGATGATGACAGAGACAGGGAGAGGGTGACAGGGTGAGGGTGACAGGGAGAGGGTGACAGGGAGAGGGTGACAGGGAGAGGGTGACAGGGAGAGGGTGACAGGGAGAGGGAAAGGGTAACGGAGAGGGTGACAGATACAGGGAGACGGTGACGGAGACGGAGAGGTGACGGAGACAGGGAGAGAGTGACAGGGAGAGGGTGACAAGGAGAGGGAGACAGGGAGAGGGTGACACACAGACACACACACTCACAGACTAACACACACTCACAGACAGACACACTCACACAGACACACGCACATACTCACAGACACGCACGCACTCACAGACACACGTGCACACTCACAGACACACTCACTGGGTGGGTATTCATTGGAAGGAAGGGGGCCTACCTGTGCAGCAGTTCACCAGGGCTTGCTTGTCCTCCACATGCGGCCAGCTGGGCTGGTGGTCGGGCAGCCGGGCGGTAGGTGCGGGAGGTCTGGCAGCCAGGCGGGAGATCTGTCGGGTGGTGCAGCAGCCGGGCGAGAGGTGCGGGAGGTCTGGCAGGAGGTGCGGTAATCTGGCAGCTGGGCCGGAGGTCAGGCAAGAGATGCGGGAGGTCTGGCAGCCGAGCGGCAGGTGCGGGCTGGCTAGCTCCAGGCTCCAATCGGTGCCTTGTGCTCCTCAGCTCCTTGACACTGGCGGGAGGTGCGGTAATCTAGCAGCTGGGCCGGAGGTCAGGCAAGAGGTGCGGGAGGTCTGGCAGTCGAGCGGGAGGTGTGGGCTGGCTAGCTCCAGGCTCCAATCAGTGCCTTGTGCGCCTCAGCTCCTTGACGCTGCATGACGTCATGACGTCATGAGCGTCATGTTGGCATGGCAACGCGGCGTCTGAGCCGCGCGGCCATTGCAGTTGGAAAAGGAAGCAAATAATGGGCTCATATAGAGCAAGCAGGGAAAATTGCATGCGCTGCCATGAGGAGGTCGCCACAGGGTCAAATCCAGTCGCCCGGGACGTGCGGGCGACCGGATTTGTCGAACACTGTATATACATATATATAAATAAATAACGGATATATATATATATATATATATATATATATATATATATATATATATATATATGAAAGAAAAAAGAAAAGAAAACAGGCGCACTGAAGAAGTCATCATCGATGACGAAACGCGTAGGGCGTGGCTAGAGCAGAGCAGACATTTGTCCCACTGAGAGCAGACTGAGAGGAACGCAGCTTGTGGGAGGCTCGGTAAAGCAGTTCAGTGGACACATCGTTTGGCTTGATTGGTGGTGCAGCAGCTAGAGGCAGTCAGGAGTGGCCTCGGTTTCCTGGAGGGACTTCCGTTTTGTGCGGGACACCAGACCGGGTGAGCGTCACTTCCGGTAGAAGGAGACCGCGCACGAGAGGACACCATTACAGGCTCGAACGGCACCACTGGCTTATGAGGGCCAATCTCATAACTGCTTTCAAATAACGCTTTACTTGTGAGTGGGCATTTGTCTGGTTTTAATTGTTCCATAAAATTATTGGTAAACTTTAATGCACTAGGTGTGCGCCTGTTTTCTTTTCTTTTTTCTTTCATAGGTATTCCTAGGGAGTTGTGATCCCTTATAAATGGGCTGCCTTACCTGGATGCATTCATTTGGAACAGGACTCTGTGACTTTTAAGGTTTTAAAAGTTTTTTGGAAAAAAGTTTTTATTTTCATTTTTTCATATATTTTTTATATTTTTTTGTATTTTATATTTCATTCAAGATATTTTTTGTATTACAACACACAAATTTTTTTTCCAGAAGCACTTTGTATTAAAGTTATTACACATTTTATCTTAGAATTACATAGGGTTTTTTAATTATATTATTTCACCTTAGCCACCCCATAGGTTGTATCAACGCAGTTGGCTACTTATTCACAGTTAGGCAGGTTGTTGCATTAGGCGCTCCTTTACCATTTCTGTTTTGTTTTGATATATATATATATATATATATATATATATATATATATATATATGCAAATATAGCTGTATGCTCATCTGCATGTCTTAGGCAGGTCTGCAACCCCGCCTTTCCCCATTATCACCCAGCATACAGCACTTCCACTGCAGCAAGGGATTCTGGGAAATGACATGCAAATGAGCACACAGTGTCACTTTTTGCCTCAATAACCATTTTTAACATGGTTCCCTATAGGCTTAAGCTTGCTGCATGGTCACAGCTTTGAGCACAGCCAGGGTTAAGGTGCATACCCAGAAAACCACCCACAGACAGCTGTTTCGACCTTGATGGGTCTCATCAGTGTGGGGTTGATTTTCAACCCCACACTGATGAGACCCATCAAGGTCGAAACAGCTGTCTGTGGGTGGTTTTCTGGGTATGCACCTTAACCCTGGCTGTGCTCAAAGCTGTGACCATGCAGCAAGCTTAAGCCTATAGGGAACCATGTTAAAAATGGTTATTGAGGCAAAAAGTGACACTGTGTGCTCATTTGCATGTCATTTCCCAGAATCCCTTGCTGCAGTGGAAGTGCTGTATGCTGGGTGATAATGGGGAAAGGCGGGGTTGCAGACCTGCCTAAGACATGCAGATGAGCATACAGCTATATTTGCATATTTGCTTTCCTGTGGAGGGTTTTTGTCACTTTTTTTACTCACCATAACTTAACTCAGTATATATATATATATATATATATATATATATATATATATATATATATATGCAGAAAAAGAAAAAACAGGCGCACTCCTAGTGTAATAAAGTATAAAAAGGTATTTATAAAGTTGAAAAATATAAAAAGAGCACTCACAAACAGAATAAAAAGATATGCATGTATGAGATATACTCAATCGCCTTGAAGTTGCAGGAGATCCACGCCAGACTGTTCCGTTGGTGCCACCTCTGGTGCGTCCGTTAGTACAGCAGGATGTACTGGAGCTTTGGGAACCATGTGATGTTAGAATCAGCGTCTCAATCAGAGACTCCCTCCGGAAACACCTCCTTCAGCTTTCACTGCTCACAAGCAGGCAACCACAATACCGGAACGACAGCAGTCCCAGATAATTTAGCAACAGCCACAGAATACTCTCTCCGTTCGTGTTGCAGTAAAATCAGCCACAAACTCGCCACTTTGGGAAACGCCCTACGCGTTTCGTCACTAAGGACTTCGTCAGGGGTGATATATATATATAATGAGAGGAAATGTGGTGTAGTTGTGGATAGAAGGTATACAAGGCCTGCTTTGACAAATTCTACCTGTCCCTACTAAGAGTTAAAAGCCATGAGGATGATCCTGCTCCACAGCCTTACAAGCTGCCTTTAGAAATTTAGGCCAGGTTTTGCACTGAACAAGGGAGGCTCTGCAGGTGAAGCCAGTTGCAGATCACTTGGGCCTAATCAGCACTGTTTAAAAAAGGCCAGCCTGGGCCAGTTCTCCCCAACTCCCCTATTCCAGTCAAGAGAGCTGGACTGCAACAAACAGACACTTGTCTGCAGCAATTTTGTTTGATACCTGCATTTAAGTGGGGAAGCCACCCAACTGTAGATAGAAACTTCTGTCTAGTTAGTGCTCAAGAGAGAGCAAGGATTTATTTTGATTTTGTTAATCTTGTCTCATCTGCTAAAGGGTTAAAGCAAATAAAAACACATAAACCAGAGCTGGACTTGTCCTGTGTTGTGGTTTACCCTAGAAGACAGTGTTTTTTTAAGGATCCCAGACAAAGAGAAAAAAAAAACCTTTAGCCAAAAGGGCATTTTTGTCACAATATATGCACACAGGGCTCAACAAATGGACGAGTGCATTTTACCTGCTTACAAGTCTTACCTGTGGCCGGAGGGTGCGGCCTCTCCCAGCATTCTCCTGCATCTCCCCCTGTAACTCCCATGTCTCACCCTGCAACTCCGTGAAAATGGCTACACCGCATTGCCATGACAACGGGATGCTACGTGGCATCTCGTTGCTATGACAAATGACACAGCGCAGCCATTTTCACAAGAGGTGCAGGGGGAGACACAGGAGTTAATGGGGGAGACTCAGGAGAATGCCGGGAGATGCCGCACCACCTGATCACAGGTAAGACTCGCCAGCAAGGGAAGGAGGTTGCAGAGGGGTGGGGCGGGTGACTTTTTTGTAATAATTTGTCGAGCCCTGTATATATACACACACACAAAAAGCAGAGAGAAAACACACCATCTATACAAAACAATTAGCTCAAGGCAAGTGCACGCATCATAAATAGTATAAAAAAGATACTTCACCAACATCAAATGACCAGGGAAGGGTACACAGCACTACAGGAAGATGAAAAAATGGGTATTTAATCCATATCCAAATGTATCCGACGTTTCTGAGTCATCTCAGGGCCCTTCATCAGGAGGGTGCAGGCATGGATCTGATACGTTCGATACATTTGGATATGGATTAAATACCCATTTTTCATCTTCCTGTAGTGCTGTGTCTCCTTCCTTGGTCATTTAATTTTGGTGATAGATAGATAGATAGATAGATAGATAGATAGATAGATAGATAGATAGATAGATAGATTCAGATTCACACTAATCCATTAGTAAGCCTTCCTTATGACTTATGTCATGTTGCATAGAAGCCTGCACAAATATAACTCTTTCTAATATTTCATTTAAATTGGGTTATTAGTTACATAATTTGGCCATAATATGATAAGCTTTTTCATTACGTTAATGTAACCTCAGATCATGCAAGTCCTACCTTCTAAATCTATTCTTTTTTCCCCCATATCCCCCCGAGCTAAATGGATCCTGTTTCTCTCTTTAGCTTTTATGGAGCCAGCACTCTCCGACATGCAAACTGAAATATCTTTAATACATTACCATTAGCTTACCGTATGATCTAAGTAATAAGAAAGGGTTAAAAATGATGAAATCTTGGGTTTTAGAGGAGTTGGATATGCGTTGATCTTGTGTTTTGTGCATCACACACTATAATGCCATAGTGTTTAGATTCTCATAAATGTACTATATACCTTGTAGAGTTGGTAACCCTTTTATATTTATCTTTGTGATGATTTTGTTATAGATTTTCAATTAACTTTCCGTCATGTACGTTTGATATAAAACTCGTAACAAATAGACTTTCTATGTTCCCTTTTATTTGGGAAATATTGGGGGTCATGTAAACATGTTAAAAACAGGTGCAAATGTCAAATCTTCAGCAAATTGCTTGAACTTTTGTTGGCGTTTTCTCAGCATAGTTACAGGACATAGCAGATTGTCGATTGACTTCAACCTATGTTAAATGTAGACGACAAATACTCATCCTATATTTACATTTACAGTATAATGATCCAAAGAAAGGCAAACAAAAAAAACCCAGTGAGACATTAAACAATGATATCTCAGTATGATTTACTAAGGTTTTCCAATCATTTTGTAGACCAGATGCAATGCTCTGCAGCCCTCTCTGCAGAGCACGGTAGTTAATTAGACAAAAAGAATAAAACCAGATATGTCTCATCTTTGGTGATCCTCCCTAAAGCAATTTATAGTAAATACGGGCACTTTTTTTCCCTGATTTACTGATTGGACTGTAGACTCGTTTTTACCACCAGGTTTTTTTGTGGTCTACAAAGTAGCGTAAAGTTCTTCAATTGCTTCATTCACAATCAGAATGGTAATTCAAGTCCTCCTAAACTTGAAAAACAATTAGCTTCTTTAAGTACTGTATAACATACCAGACTCCCACTGTCTGGCTTGGAAGAAATGACTTGATGGTATCTTTGATTTTAAAGGGATGTGGATGACTGCAGTGAAAAGAAACTAACTGCAGTGCAAGTGGTTATGCATGAATGTTACTATAAATATATATATTTTTATTAAAACCTACTCTTAATGTGGCATTCAAGAAAGGAATATGCTGCTCATCGTTGTAGAATTTATAATGTGAATGGAAAAGTTGAATAATGATTGAGACAATTACTGCTGAACATGAAATAGAAAGCTCTCTGTGGCGCAATACCTTAAATATGAGTACTACCTTTCTAAGAAATATATTATAACGAGCAATCAACTGTGAGAATACTAAAGTACATTCATTCATTCATTCATTCATATGTGTAACGGTCTTTCCCCCACCCTCTGGGAGATTCCCCTGTTACCAGGTGTATGGTGCGTGCTACCTGTTGGCTCACAGGATGCCGAGTGGTCCGCCAATGGTAGTGGGGACATCTGGACAGGCTTCATTACCGTTTATTCTTGGGTACACAGCGCCTCCATCTACTGTAGGCTCCAGATGTATGGAGGCAATCTCCCACAGCAGAACGTACTTCTCTCCCCTGTGACAGTGAGGGTATAACCAGGCTCTCAATAAAGGTATTAAGCCCGTCTGGTGCCCTCTGATCCATATTTGGGGTTTTAAAGTGTCTGCTCTTGAACGTGTTTATTGTATCTGAAATATATGTAATTGTGCGACAATAAAGAATTTTCAGTGTTTTACCTTCCCAGGGATGCCAGCAAGCACAGATTGCTAGGCTATGAGTTTCAAGGGGGGTTTTACAGAGAAAGTCTTGTCAGAATGTGTCTAGGTAGCGGGGTTCCAGAGTTGCTGGATACCCCAAAAATGTAGCCAGGAATCAGGTCAGATTCTTAGGTACATTGAAAGACATTGCTCCGGCAAAATCTCCACTTGAAAACGCTAGCGCGACTCACCACTAGGGTTCCCTGCTTCAGCACAGACCAGAAAGGTAAATGGGGCATAGGAATGTGTGGTATCCCTGAAACGGTAAAGGGGTCACTAGTAAAAGGGGAGATGCCCAGTTAATGTCTTGATCACCCAGAACCTGGTATAAGGGTTCTGGGGGTACTCCAACCATAGATAAGGTTGCGTGGGTTTTTAAAAGTCTAAGTCCGGTTTTCAGTGTGTGTGGGGATAAGGCTGGGGAAAATTAACCTGCATGCTTTTTCATTCTATTCCCCATAACCAAAGGACTTAGAAAAAATATGTGACAGTACATTTTATTTAAGTGTATAAAAGTACATATACTTGTGCACGGTATATGAGCAGGGGACTTCAAGGTCCACAGTTCCAACAGACCATTTGGCTACCAAGCTTGGTGCCATCAAGTTTGCTCGGATCCCGGACATGAAAGCCTCAGAGGTCGCCAAATGCGAAAGCCATTTGGGTACCAAAATCATTCACCAAAATCGGAGTTAGCCTCAAATATTCACGTCCTGGGATGAACGGAAGTCATCGGACATTTATTTTCCCCAGACCAAACTTTGAGGAGCCTAACTCCGCGGGTGGGTCCTGACTGAAAAGTGGCAGAGGTGCTAGGTTGGCACATGCCCTTGTCAAATTTTGAATCCGAGCTTGAGCAGTTTAGATAGACTGGCAGCACTCTGATAGGCTGGTGCGATTCTTCCCACACTCGGATTGGCTGGAGTATTTCATGAATGAACTCTGAAATACTATAAGTATACTTCAGCCAATCCAGTTGCAAGATTCACTCAGATTCTAAGTGCCAAGACAGCAGCGGCAAATTTGAAATCACCAAAAGATGCTCAGAGAGGAATTGCAGTGAGCCAGGTTCTGAAATTTCAAGGTCAAGTTTTCGGGGCCAAGTTCTGAGAATAGAATGTAGCGGTCGCAGCTGGGATTACAAGCCGAAAAGAGTACCAGGATGTTTGGTACTATCTCCCAGTCAAGGGATTTTCGTAGCTCCGGAGCGGATATAGTGGTGGCGTCAGGAACTTCATGCCGATTTGAGTTCCAGGACATTTTGGGACAAGTCCCGGTCAACCTAAAGACTTTATTTTATGTACCATTTCACCTTGGAAAGTCCAGTTTGTTTTGCCCAGACCCCTAGTTAGTGTGTTTTCTTCAGTATTTTGTAATATACTGCGTGTACGTCTGTTTCTATGGAATAAATTACAATTTGTTTTATTATCTTGTTTTGCTCAGTGAATGATCCCGGTAAAAAGGTGTAAATACCTGGTCTCCCGTGACATTCCCCCAAAAAGATTGCACCCCAGGCAGGAGTTATAGATAATTGGAACCGATATATTGCTCCTCTGCATAGACAGTGTCATAGGTGTCCTGTCCAATACAGTTCTCTGCAGGTCTCCAACTTCTGGATGGTCCTGGCCAAGGGCACCCAAAGCAGTCCTTACTCTTCTCTGCCTCTCTAGCAGGGACAGGGGTATGGTGATCACTCACTCTCCCCCAAGGGGAAGAGGAATAGGGGATGCCAGTGCACAGGCAATCCTGCGTGATACCTGTCTCTCTCAACGGTAGAGAAACTGCCTAAATTTGGGGTTGCCGCCCCTTAAGTGCAATGGGAGGAAGGTACAAGGAACCCATGATTGGGTAGAACACCGGCCTTGTCCCACCTCCTCCCCATCACTCAAGGGAGCTGCATTTGTGGGGAAACCCATGATTGGTCCTGTCACTGCCTGCACTGTTACCAGGGCTTGCATGACAAGGAGGGCAGACTGGTAGCCAAACCAGCATGGCAACATACAGTATGCATTGTATGGCACCCTGGTACCGAAGGTGTGTATTAACCTAATGCAGACCTGGCGCTATCACTTTTAGAATTATCATCATCTTTGCACGTTCTTTTTGGAAATCACCAGAAAATATTTTTTACAGTAGGAGGCTGCCGGCAATCATCAAGATCGCCTCCAACACCACCAACTCCACCAAAAAGGCAACAAAGAAAATTAGCATATAATTTTTTTTAAATCATATAAATAAAAAAACAATATATTTGACAAATAATTCTGCTATTGTCCCCTATTACTATATTATTCACATGTATACGTTAGCACGTCTATAAACATACATAAATAGGTTCTGTTTGGGTCAGAATAACCCAATAAGAGGGCAAAAACTTCAATTGTACATACTGTAATAAAAAAAACTCATCAGTTAAATACATAGACGAGGTTTGTAGCAGAGCACAGCAGAAGGCACATTCAATCTTGGTAAGAATGAAAAATTCCCATTCAAGCTCCAAATAGACTGATCAGTTTTAATGCAGGCTCACAGCAATATGACTAATATAACGCACCTACGTGTTTCGTGCAAAGGCACTTTATCAACCTCAGGTAAATACAACCTCAGATGAACAACAACACATGACATATTACACTGTGTCATGGTTTATTTAACAAAATTAAAGCCAAAATGAAGAAGCTATGTGTGAAAAACTAAGTACACCCTTACTGCTTCCATAGGAATTAAGATGCTAAGTAGCAGACATGTGCTGCTAATCAAATGTCCTTGATGAATTGATCATCAGCAAGTGTGACCACCTCTATAAAAGCTGAAGTTTGCTGGTCTGGAGCATTCAGGTGTGTTAACACAATGCCAAGGAGGAAAGACATCAGCAATGATCTTAGAGAAGCAATTGTTCTGCCCATCAATCTGGGAAGGGTTATAAGGCCATTCCAAACAATTTAAAGTCCATCATTCTACATTGAGAAAGATTATTCAAAAGTGGAAAACATTCAAGACAGTTGCCAATCTTCCCAGGAGTGGACGTCCCAGCAAATTCACCCCAAGCTCAGACCGTGCAATGCTCAGAGAAATTGCAAAAAAAACCCAAGAGTTACATCTCAGACTCTACAGGCCTCAGTTAGCATGTTAAATTTTAAAGTTCATGACAGTACAATTAGAAAAAGACTGAACAAGTATGATTTGTTTGGAAGGGTTGTCAGGAAAAAGCCTCTTCTCTCTAAAAAGAACATGGCAGCACGGCTTAGGTTTGCAAAGTTGCATCTGAACAAACCACAAGATTTCTGGAACAATGTCCTTTGGTCAGACGAGACCAAAGTGGAGATGTTAGACCATAATGCACAGCGCCACGTTTGGCAAAAACCAAACACAGCATATCAGGACAAACACCTCACACCAACTGTCAAGCACGGTGGTGGAGGGGTGGTTGATTTCGACCATGAACTCCTCTGTAAACCAAAGTATTCTAGAGTCAAATGTAAGGCCATCTGAAATTGGGTCATGGAACAGGACAATGAACCCAAGCACACCAGCAAATCTACAACAGAATGGTTGAAAAAGAAAAGAATCAAGGTGTTGCAATGGCCCAGTCAAAGTCCAGACCTCAACCCGATTGATATGCTGTGGCTGAACCTTAAGAGGGCTGTGCATAAACAAATGCCCACAAACCTCAATGAACGGAAGCACTGTTGTAAAGAAGAGTGGGCCAAAATTCCTCCACAATGATGTGAGAGACTAATAAAGTCATACAGAAAACGATTACTTCAAGTTATTGCTGCTAAAGGTGATTCTACAAGCTATTGAAACATAAGGTATACTTAGTTTTTCACATATGACTTCTTCATGTTGTCTTTATTTTTGTTAAATAAATCGTGACACGGTGTAATATGTCATGTGTTGTTGTTCATCTGAGATTGTATTTACCTAATTTTTAGACCTGCTAAGCAACAGTTGATTGTTATTATGTCCTGATATGTAAAACCATAGAATTCAAAGAGGGTGTACTTTCTTTTTCACACAACTGTAGGTATTAAAGCAGAAATGGTCCTATCATGGAGCAAAATATCTAAAATCAATAGGATTTATTCTTTGACACATCCATTTTAGTTTGTTTTGCCTCAGAATTGCTTCATGTTTGCCTTGATACATAGGCCTCAATGCATGCTGCTTTTGTTAAGCACAGATTAAGTTAATAACTAGAACATGCTGCACAAATTACAAATGTTTCAGTGATCAAGACTGAGTTAAGTATTTTTGAGAAAATTAGTACTGTATATTAATCAACTCAAGAAAAACAATTGTTTACATAAGTGTGGCCTCAAAGAAGGGTAAGAAATGAATGCGGCAATATAGAAAAACAATTTTGATATGCTGTAGAGTTAGAGGTTAAGTTTGGAAGTTGCCGATGTCACACAAAGTCATAAGCAAATGATATCTATAAAAAATTGCTGCCATGCTCACCTTTTCTGCAATATGAATGCATTAAAATTGTCTTTCAACTTTTTCTTGCCACAAATGACAAATGAAAGTAGACGCAAACAATTCCTAATGCATTAATATGTATGAACTTTACCCACAACCATACAAAGAACAAGAAAATGTGCACTAAATATGCGTGTGCCGCTAAGGATTTTAAGAGAGAAATTGTTTTTTGTTTTTTTTTACGCAATACACTAATTCAAATTTGTTTTCAAAAGACCATTCTTAATTCATTTTCGAAAACAGAAAGCTATGTGGTGATTTTACAAACAAACATGCTTCCTAAAGAAAGTTGGAAAGTGATTTTATATAAGAGACTCTTACATCCACTACCAGTCTAAGTTCTTTCAAATCTAAGGCTGTCACACATTTTAATCTGGTCTGTAACTGTTTCATACGCCCATAATATAAATTATCTTTAACTGTGCATGCAATGTCTTGTATATAATGTATACCCTGCTCATTATGTAACTGTATTTGTAAACATGTATTATTTGTCTTAACTCTGTGTCCAGGACATACTTGAAAATGAGAGGTAACTCTCAATGTATTACTTCCTGGTAAAATATTTTATAAATAAATAAATAAATTATATATATATATATATATATATATATATATATATATATATATATATATATATATATATATATATATATTCACTTATTCAAGGCTAGCAAGGCTATTTTTATGGTATTTTAAATATATTCATTATATATTAGGTCTCATATATATCATATTATATCTATCCCATTACATTGTAAAAAGATGATTGTGTCTGTCACCTATAAAAAAAAATAGGTAAAGGAAGAACTCGGCGGTCACTGCTCTTCTGGAAGAACTCAAACCAAGCGCGTTAAAAATAAAAAACTTTTATTTAATCAAAAGAAAAAAGACATCCACATGGACTGTGAAACTGACGCGTTTCGTTCTATGGTAAGAACTTTATCTATATAAAAAAATAGTCTACAACAATCTTTCACTAAATCAAAAACATTTTATGCAAGATGCGGTGCTGAAATATTTATATGCACGAAAATGGATAAATGTCAATAAAAACAATACACAATTTTGTAAAAATAATTTAGGATATGTAATATACAATTATGCAAACCAATAGATTCTCAGTACAATTATATTTGATTTGCCAAATCTTCAACAAGTCATCAGTGAATAGTGAAATGAACAATACAATATCGATACTGAGGGAGTAATGCCTCATCATTGTCCAACCCAGTCTTATAAATCTGTGAAAGGCCAGACAAAGTCACCATGTGGTTTCATTGCAATTTATTTATAGGATCATACGTCAAACTGTTTTGGCTCATATCCATTTAGACAAACATTTTATCATCATTAGTCGAATGAAATGACAAAAGCGTAACTTAATACTTCACAGGCCTTTTCAAAAAGATTATTTTACCAAACCATATTTCCCACAGCGTGCTTGGGAAGCCCTCATTAAACGGCTGACATTTTATGTACCCAGCAGTCTAGCCTCATTAATTTGACTGGTTTAGTGGCTCGGCAATGCTGTCATGACTCGCGTCGATTCAGATATAACCAAGAAATTGCCTGACAATAGACAGATTGTAATATGAATGATTGGTGGGAATGAGGCAATGACATGTGGAAAGAAGTTAGACTGTCACAGCTGAAACTCAAAGTCAGTGAGAGTAGGTGTTGATCCCTTGCTCGAAGATGACAAAATTGCCCTTATTTAGTGTTGGCAACTATGCAAACCTCCCAGAAAGTTATGACGAGGGCCATATTGTAAGTAGAAAAAGGACGCACCCTAAATCAGATGCATGACACTGTGAAGTTACAAAGGACAAAAATGGAAATTAAAACATTAAAATGTTTTTTAACGTACTACATTTCAACATAAAAGTAACAGCCGGTCAATGAAAAACATAAATTTGTATAAATGTTTCCACTTCAAATATGAAACAAAAATAGAACCACACACATTGTGAGAAAATCTAAAATGTGATGCAAAGGATTTTATAATTTGGGTTTATATTTTTTACATGTAATACATTTTTTCTGCTCAAGATCACATTATAACTTTATTAAAGAAAACATGCTAGGAGAGATTTAATGTGTAATTACTTTTTTTGTTATCCTTCACACAATTTGAACTCAGGTACAGGCCGCTGCACACCTGCTTTACGTTTGACACATGCTGCTGTTTTGTTTAAAACAAGGAGTCAATTAAAGCAGCAATTTTGCCAAATTTCCATAGTTTTTTTATATATATTTTCAACCTGCTGGTGTCCTCTGGAGCTAAACTACACTCTTTTTAGTGGCCATTTTGATTAAGCTAAAGGTGATAAACTCAAGCAACTAAAACTGTACTAAAAAAAAAAGCAAACCACTATGTCCATTTCAATACCCCTTGTCACGGGAGACCAGGTATTTACACCTTTTTACCGGGGTCATTCACTGAGCAAAACAAGATAGTAAAACAAATTGTCATTTATTCCATAGAAACAGACGTACACACAGTGGATTACAAAATACAGAAGAAAACAAACTTACTGAGGGTCTGGGCTAAAAAAAACAGACTTCCTTGTAAAATAGAACAGAAAACAAAGTCTTTAGGTTGACTGGGACTTGGTCCGAAATGTTCTGGAACTCAAATTGGAAAAAACAACAATAAACAACAATCTAAGTACAGATGATTCTGATATGTGGATAAATTCTGATGTGACTACTCACAAGATTTCAAAGGTTTTAAGGCAACATTTGTATGCTGTAATAGATGTATTCCTCTAGAGCAGGCCTGCAAACTCGTAAAGTGAGAAGGGCCGAACTGCTCCAAGGAAAAAAAAATTGAGCCGCACGGGTAAAATCATCATCATCATCATCATCTCTCCTCCAGCACCTCATCATCATCATCCTCATATATCTCCCCCAGCAACCCTCATCATCATCCTCATATCTCCCCCAGAACCCCTCACTATCAACCTTTGCGATACTCCCCATCTATCTCTCATACCCCCATCTCTCCCACACACATAATACTCCCCCTCCACATCAAACACACAATACCCCCCTGCACACCACACACATCCCACCCCCCCTGCACTTCACATCCCTCTCCCCCCTGCACCTCACATCATTCTCCTCCCCTGCACCTCACATCACTCCACCCTGCACCTCACATCACATCACTCTCCCCCCTTGCACCTCACATCACTCTCCCCCTTGCACCTCACATCACTCTCCCCCCTTGCACCTCACATCACTCTCCCCCCATGCACCTCACATCACTCTCCCCCCTGCACCTCACATCACTCTCCCCCCTGCACCTCACATCACTCTCCCCCCTGCACCTCACATCACTCTCCCCCCCTGCACCTCAAATCACCCCCATGCACCTCAAATCACCCCCATGCACCTCAAATCACCCCCATGCACCTCAAATCACCCCCCTTGCACCTCAAATCACCCCCTTGCACCTCAAATCACCCCCTGTACCTCAGATCACCGCCCTGCACCTCACATCCCCCATCACCCTCTCCCACCATGCACCTCACATCACCCATCACCCTCTCCCACCCTGCACCTCACATCACCAATCACCCCCTCCCCCCTGAACCTCACATCATCTCCCCCCCCCCGCCCCTCACATCACCCACCCGCACCCCTCATCATCTCCCCCCCCCCGCACCTGATCACGGCGGTGGAAGCTGGCCCCAGGAGGTGTTAGCGTTAGCGGCAAGAAGGTAAGAAGCATGGGGGGGGGAATCGCATCAACTGCTGGCACTCCTTATGTATCGGCAGAGTGGGTTGGGGATTGGGGGGGACGGCGCGTCACAATGCTAGCGCTCCTTCCCCACTCACAATTCTGGCACTCCTTCCCATTTGTTTCGGCAGAGCGGGTGCGGGGAAGGGTGTCACAATGTGCTCCTTCCCTCCTGTGTCTGCAGAGCCGGCTTGGGGAGGGGGGAGTTGAGACGAACCTCAGCAAGGAGATGTATAGAAAAGAAATATACCCATAGCACAGATCAATTTGATAAAAAACAAAAATTTATATAGAAACTATCAAATGCACACTTACAATACTGCAAGTTAAATCAACATATAACACTATAATCATCTATCGGCAGCGCATCTCTCCAATGCTCAATGGTAATCTGGGAGGTCCCACTCTATGCGTTTTGCCAATTAGATTCACGGCTTCCTCAGGAGTGTCTGAGGAACTCCTGAGGAAGCCGTGAATCTAATTGACAAAACAGTAGACTGCACACCTCGAATGCCGAAACCGAAAGTGACGATCCGTTCTCGAAGACCGCGACGGAGCTGAGCCTTCACAGACTGTCGAAAGGCAGACAGCCACACGCCACACACGGAGTATCCAGCATGAGTAACGGAGTCCAACGGAGGCAGAGGGGTGAGCTACGACATCGGGTGAACTCTCCAGCTACACATGAGTGTTATATGTTGATTTTAACTTGCAGTATTGTAAGTGTGCATTTTATAGTTTCTACATAAATATTTCTTTTTTATCAAATTGATCTGTGCTATGGGCATATTTATTTTCTATACATCTCCTTGCTGAGGTTCCTCTCCACTGAAGTTTTAAATTGAAGTACATCTTGACCAGGCTGTAGAGGAACACATCTATTACAGCATACTGATGTTGCCTTAAAACCTTTGAAATCTTGTGAGTAGGCTATTCATAGGAGCCAAGACTACATCAGAATGTAGCCACATATCAGAATCATCGGCACTTAGATTGTTGTTTATTGTTGTTTTTTCCTATATGCTCCCCCTGGACTGTGAGAAAAAGTTTCTACGTTTTGGGGACAAGTGAAGACATGCCCTACCAGAGGGTTTGAGCAGGGAGTTACAACTTTTATTGTATTACTTTTATGCACATTTGTTTGCACGATTATTCACTACTATTTTTTGGTTTAATTATTTGGAGTCACTTTATAGTTAGTGATCACCTATAGTGTTTAGCGCCTTTTTTGCACGCTATCACTTTGTCACTGAAAATCAAATTGGCATGAAGTTCCTGACGCCACCGCTCTCTTTCCTCCGGAGATGCCGAAATCCCTTGACCGGGAGATAGTACCAAACTGCCACTGTTTTCGGCTTGCAATCCCTGCCGCGACCGCTATGTTCTATTCTCAAAACTTGGCCCCAAAAAGTGGGACTTAGAAAATATTTCGCCTTGAATTTTTTTATGCTGCTATTTCTCCGAGAGCATCTTTTGGTCGTTTCAAATTTACCGCTGCTGTTTTCGCACTTAGAATCTCTCGTCCGGATTGGCTGAGGCATCCTTATAGTATTTCAGAGTTCATTCATAAAAAATGGCAGTCAATCCAAGTGTGGGAAGAATCCCACCAGCCTATCAAAGCGCTGCCAGTCTATCTAAGCCGGGCAAGCGTGGATGCAGATTCTGACAAGAGCATGCGCCAACCTGGCACCTCTGCCACTTGTTACTCAGAAACCACCCGCTGAGTCAGGATTTTGACCGGAGCATTGTGCCTGTAAGTATCCGGGATTCAACCTGATTCCCGGGTACATTTTTGGGGTATTCAGCAACTCTGGACCCCGACTACCTAGGCACAATCTGACAAGACTTTCTCTGCAAACCCACCCTAAAACCCATAGCCTAGCAATCTCTGCTTGCTGGCACTCCTGGAAAGGTAAAACACAGACAATTCTTTATTGTCGCATAATTTTTCACAATGCATTGACAAACACTGGGCTCAAGAGCTGACACTCACGAACCGCAATGCATGGATTAGGGATAACCAAGTGGGCTTAACCTTTATTGTGAGCCTAGTTAACCCCTCACTGTCACACCCCTACAGTATCCAATACATGTTGTTACTCTTTAAAATTATGTAATAAGAGATACACATTTGTTGCTTAGAATATTGCACATTTGTTATCAGAAATATCAACATTTCTAACTTACAATTTCAGTGCGGTTTCATGTGTTTGTATACAACTATGTTTGCCAATGATTTTATAGATTCTAGAGTTATGTGCATAGATTATGACATAAATAGCTATTTTGGTGGTTATTCCTAAAGATGATAAACAAATATGTATATAAGCTTTAAATATTGTATATATATATATATATATATATATATATATGAACAGTAATAAAGACAGCGCCCTACACACACTACACCCAAATTGCTGCAATTCTGAAAACAGATGGCAAGATGTTGCACCAAGTACCAATAACCTATAAAAATGAATATATCAATATATATGTGGCATGAAACAATAAATAATTTGCCTATGCAATAAAAAAGTGTGCATTAAAAAATGTAAAAAGAAAAAAGAAAAATCAAGAATGCAATGAAAAAAATATAAAAAATGACACTGGAGTGTCAAAGGACTAAAGAAAAAAATCACAGATATATAAATATTGGCATATAAAAAACCATATAGTAAATATGCCAATAAAGAAAAATTCAAAATACATAAATACTTAAGTCCATACTGTATGTAGTCCATGAATAAAATGATACAAAGGTCCAGGCTGCTTCTTCTTGGGCTCACCAAACTCCCACAGTACCTATTAGAGAAAAAAAGAGAAAAAGCGCCCGATCCTTGTGTAAAATCAGATAAACAATTTAATAAATCATGGACAAGACAAATGCACACTTACAATTTGTCTATTAAAATAAGGCATATTATGGGACCAGCCCATGCACCAACGGAAGACTACACGGTCACCTCGATTCATTCTGGATATCTTTTAGCAGAGGTGACCGTGTAGTCTTCCGTTGGTGCATGGGCTGGTCCCATAATATGCCTTATTTTAATAGATAAATTGTAAGTGTGCATTTGTCTTGTCCATGATTTATTAAATTGTTTATCTGATTTTACACAAGGATCGGGCGCTTTTTCTCTTTTTTTCTCTAATATATATATATATATATATATATTATATATATATAATATTATGAACACGTATATTGATAATTGATCAATTAGAAAAATGTTTATATAGCAATAACACACTAACCAATGGATGCAAGTCCTGACGAAGCCGAAAAGGGCGAAACGCGTTGAGTTGTTGGAGCTGTTGGTGTACTGGAATGGAGAGGTGAATGCGACCGGCTGCCCTGAAACCCAGAGGAGAAGTCACAGGAAGGGATGCAGCCCTTACAGGGAGCGCCAAAAGAGACAAGAATGGTGGGGACAATGGCACCGACGCCAC
Source organism: Ascaphus truei (assembly GCF_040206685.1). NCBI lineage: Eukaryota > Metazoa > Chordata > Amphibia > Anura > Ascaphidae > Ascaphus > Ascaphus truei. The sequence goes on from NC_134483.1 coordinate 404,666,262, forward strand.
CTGAGATTCAGTTTGATATATATATGCATTACCTTTGTCAAATTGTAAGTGCACATTTTGATGTTTTTAAAAATGTCGCTTGATATAAAGTTGTGTAGACTGTGTGCACTATTGTCCATTATCTTTCAACTATCCTGAAATCCGCTGGCCACACCGCGATCCAATCACCATATGAGGGTACTGATCCACTTTAACCAAAGACGAGCCCCACATAAAAAGGATTTTAACTGTCTTCACTCCACCTCAGACTCTCTTAGAAATAACACCCGAGTCACAGCATAGACAGCAGCCTTTGGTGGCAGTCACAGGGTGTCAGTGGTTTTCTGCCATTCGCTGACCCATTTGGGTAACATATTTCAGTATAATGAAGCCTTTCCATCTTCACAAATGACCCTGTTCTCATGGCTCTATCTCTGCGCAATCTCATTTACTGTGACTGGAGCTCCCATTAGTTTTCTTGGGAGCCCTTTTCTGAAAAATGTAGTTCTATTTTTTGCCCCAGTTTTGCCTTGCACTATGCATTCTCACATTGTTTAAGGAAGAAATATAAGCTTGTAGTTACTGAATTTATTGGCAATTATGGGGCATAAAAATATCAGTTATTTTTGTAAAAAAAAAAAACCACTGCTGCTGTCTTAAGTGCTTAATATGCTCTGTTTTAATGCCCATAATAATAATAATAACGTAATAATAGGAGACATGTAAAGAAGAGCAAATAATGTTTCCTGTTTTTCAGTACATTTGTAATTGATAAACGGATTTGGTCCTAATTCACTGGCCAGTTTCAAGAAAACTCTGGTGACAATCAGACTTGCACAATTATTTAAACCTGTGCAGGGGTGTGGATTAGAACAAAACATACTGGAGCTCTGTAATGCTTTGAAGTCTTCTCCTTCACTGATGAGGTTTAACATCAGTGAAAAATATTGGCTAAACCATCAGTATGTTTTTCGGCTGGCTGATGTATCCCACAAGCTTTTCCAAATTTCTGTCATCACGTCAGGCAAAAATGATCAGATTTCAAAAACACAGCTATTAATTTTTTTTTTCCCCAAGGCTAATATGAGTTGAATTGCTTTCTCAACATTTTGGCTGCTGTGTGTCAAGTGATATTTTGTCGTGCAGTTGACTTTAAGAAAGCCAGTTTTATATTGCACCTCTTAGTGTTAAAGTATGAAGGCACTTTCAGTCAACTCACTGATGATAACAAACATCATTGAGACATATTGGCAGTGAAAATAGGAAAAAATGAGGAAGAGAGTTTATTTCCGCAATATTTAAATTGGAACTATTAAAGATATGCAGTTAATTGTCACTGGCCTTTTTCTTGACCTCATTTAAATTCACCTACTTCAAGGCAGTGTTTAACATTTGTGCTTCACATGTTAGCAACCAATGTACTGTAAGAGATGTGATTACTTGTGTGATATATTCCAATGCTGCAAAGAGACGAAGCGCACTGTATGGAGATGCACATACTGTATGTGAAACGTAATACTCTGTAATGTAGTTAGCTGCAGTAAGGCATATTCTGTATTGGCATATTTAACCCCCTGTGGAATTAGCTCCTTCCACAGCCAGAAAGGAATGCAGCACATTTCTAGAAAAAATAAATACACAGGTTTCAGTACTAAGTCATTCAAAAGCCTGCATGCCATGGATCAGTGGCCGATTATCTGAGAACATTTCCAAATGCAGACTGCCAAACTTATTGCTGGGCCAAATATTGCAAAGTGGTTGGGTTACATTTCATTTTTGACTTTTCATTTAATGAGCAAACCTGTAATAAAGTTATAGCAGAGTCGATACAAAAAACTTGTGCCACTCTTTTTTTTTTTTAATATTGTACTGTATTAAATTATTGTTGTCAAACTCTTGACCATTCCTCCAATCAACCTAATTAATTATTCATAATGTCAACACTGTTGCTGATCTTTGTGTCATGCAGAAAGGCATATTTTACCTTCCATGATATTTGTAATGTCACTAGTAAGGATATTAAGGAGCACCGGTCCCAGGACAGATCCCTAAGGGTCTCCACTAGTCACCTTCCCCTCCTCTGAATGTACTTCATTTACCCAACTCTCTGTCACCTATCCTTCAAACAATGTCTTCCCTAACAGACTGAAAAACAAATATAGGTAGCGCTAACTCTCAAAATATGTGGCTTTAGTATCAAGTGTGATTTGCAATAACCGTTTATTCTATAATGAGAATAAAGGCTGGCTGCCTGTGATATAACTCTGACCCCAGGTCAGAGGAAGGACATGTGGGAAAGATGTTATATCTCTGGCGCCTTACACATGTACACAACGTGATAAAAAGGATATATACAACCAGTGTTGGTGACTGTGTCAGATCCAATGATGTACTCCAATCAGTGAGTTATCAGACATGGAATAAAAACGAAAAAAATACATAGCGTGATACTGTATAGTAAATAATAACATGTAAACATCAAAGACACACAAGAGAAATCAACAACAAAAAACAAATGCTGAGATGAACAATAGGTGACTGATATAAAAATAACACATTTAATAAACAACACAAAATATGAGCATATTCATATAAAATATAACATGGAATAGGTCCCACTGGTGAAACTGCTGCTGTGGCTGAAGAGACCACTTACCAGAAGTAAGATGGTAACAGGCAGTGGATATTCAGAGAGTATCCCCTCTCATCTGTGGCTAGTCAGCTCTGGGCGTCTCTCCTTGGCATCAGTGGCGTGCTGATACTCAGCGGCTGCTTCCGGATGGCGCGACCCCCTGATCTCTCGGGGACAGACCTCTGTAGCGCGATCAGCTAGAGAGTGTTGAACTGCAATGCAGATTCGCCGGGAACTTGCCTGACGGAGCATGCGGATGGTGTCAGCAGATTCGCTTGTAATCCGGTCAGCAGGAGAACCAAACAAAGAAGTCGGCGGTGGTAATCAGCAGTGGAGCCAGCGGGACCACCCTACACGTTTCGGAAGATGCAGCTTCCTTCCTCAGGGATGTAGTAATGATGTATGAGTCCCTGTGTGTCCATATATTTATAGTTCCAATTAAAAAAATGCAGTACACCTGTTAGTAGTCCCAGACATGCGCAGTATGGATATCCAAAACTGCTTGGTATTTCAGCAAGAGACAAACACAAAAAACAACATGAAAACATATACTAAACATTAACAGATTCTAATTCAATGATTTCATATCTATGGCAATATTTATATTAGATGTGCAGAGCGCCAATGACAAACATCTGAATATTATGATATAGATGTATATATTTATAATAGTGTTTAAACTAATAGTGAAAAATATATAAAGCGTCTGAAGTGCTACTGAAAGACTGTGAATTGCAATATTATTTACTGAAATTCAGTGTTTAAAGGTATTAGGGAAACAGAAATACAGTGAAGCTTAATCCTATAAAATGTGAAATTATAAAGTAGTCCAAATTGTACAATATGCAATATCTATGATTAGTAATAACTAAACTACAAGTGTTAGATTGTATATTACCTAAAATATAATTATGTAACAATACATTAGATGAGATAATAAAATAATAAATTTCATAAGATGAAGTATACTATGAACTCTCTTATCTCTCTCTTACTGTATTTGTTAGGATCTCCTCCTCTGCAGAGGGAGCTAGTGTGCAATGGTGTATATCGTGTGTGTAATATGAACTATAAGGCAATGACCTTATTATAATGTGAAATAAATGTGTCTCAATTTGTGAAGTAGAATGAATGTGCCCCCAAAAGAATTCACTTAGATGCACACCACCCAAGTGTAAACATTAACTTTTAATAAATCCTTAAAACATATATTACCAAAGTAACGTGTGATGTGAATTAAAATTGTATTAAATCATAGCTATTAAGCAATCTATGTCAGTTGTTTGACCAGAATACTTTGCCAAATACTGATATAACTGGTCCCTTTACTCATCTTAAGACCAAGAGCCATTTTACCCCGCCTATCACTACTTGTCCAGCTGTTGAATTATTTGTTGGTTGCGTTACTAGGGACCTAGAAGCAGAACCAAAACACTACAAATCTGAAAATAATCTCACATTTGAGGAAAGAACTGGCCTAAGAGATCTGATGTCCAATAAAGCCTACACTATCAAACCATCTGATAAAGGTGGCAACATTGTTATTTTAGACACTGAAGCTTATGTTAGCGAAAACATGAGGCTTCTCAATGACAAAGATTGTTATGAGACTCTTGAACGCAGTCCCACTTCAGAATATAAATCAGTACTGTTGAACATCTTACAGGATGCCCTTGATACGGACATGATAAGCCGGAATGAGTTTGATTTTATGTACCCCAGGTCACCAACTGTGGCAACATTCTACACCTTACCGAAGGTACATAAACGTTTACAGTCTCCACCTGGTCGCCCAATCGTTTCGGGCAATGGTTGTTTGTCCGAAGGCAGCAGCGTCTATTTGGACAAAGTCCTGAGAGACTTCGTCATCAGTCTCCCTTCGTATGTTCAGGATACGAAAGACACACTGAAGAGACTTGACGGCATCCATGTGACACCTCAGACCATTCTTGTAAGTCTAGATGTTGAATCATTATATACTTCCATCATCCACAAGAATGGCCTCGCTGCTGTCAAATACTTTTTAACAACTAGGGACTGTAGATTCAACAGACATAACTCATTTGTGTTGGACCTACTGAATTATGTCCTAACACATAATTATTTTGTTTTTGATGGGCTCTACTACCACCAGACCCAAGGTACGGCCATGGGTACGGCCTGTGCACCCACATATGCCAATCTGTACCTGGGCTGGTGGGAACGTACCCACGTTTTTACTGAGGAACTATCTATGTATACTGACCACATTTCCATGTGGATCAGATACATAGATGATATCCTGCTTTTATGGGAAGGATCGAGTCAACTTCTGCACGAGTTTGTGGACAAGCTGAATACAAACACGCTTAATTTGAGGCTTACGACTGTGCTGAGTACCACATCAATAACATTCCTAGATCTTGATATCTATATTGATTGTGAACGAAACATCCAAACCAAGGTGTTCAGGAAAAGCACAGCAACCAACAGTCTGCTATTGGCACAGAGCCAGCATCCCAATAGCCTCATAGCAGGTATCCCAAGAGGGCAATATCTCCGTCTCCGGAGAAATTGCTCCACGATCGAAGAATTCATCATTCAATCGAAAGAACTTCGCTCCAGGTTCCTCAACCGTGGGTACAGCATCAAAACACTGAATAAAGCTTACCATCGGGCATTACACAGCGACAGGGTCTCACTTTTGTCTAACAATAAGACAAAAACAAAAGACACAACAATCAGAGTAATTGGCACCTTTAACAAAAGATGGTGGGCCATCAAAAAGATCTTTGCTAAACATTGGCATCTTCTTCAGGCTGTGGACGATCTGGTGAAAGTTATAGGACCTAGACCCACTATTACCAGCAGACGGTCTAAGAACCTACGGGACTCGCTAGTAAATAGCCATTTCCAGCGGGCTAGAAGTACAACTTGGTTGAGTCCCGTCAAAGGCATGTACCGCTGCCAGGGTTGTAAAGCGTGCCAACATATCAACGTTGGCAAAACATTCGCTAATCATGACAACACTTCACAATTCTGCGTGGATAGCTTCATTAATTGTCGTTCTACCAACGTTATCTATCTTATCACGTGTCAATGTGGTAAGAGATACGTTGGAAAAACAACTAGACAATTACGCAGACGTGTTCTTGAACACTTTAATTCCATCAAACACTCTGCAGAGACATCGGTTGCTAGACACGTCTCACAATGTCATAATAGCGACACGAGTGTAATTAAATTCATGGGCATTTATCAATTGAAATGTCCCATGAGAGGCGGTAATATTGACCAATCCTTGCTTCGTATCGAAGCAGAATGGATTTATAAATTAAAAACCAGGAGTCCAAATGGCCTTAATGAGGGGTTCACTTTCACGCCCTTCATTTGATTCGGGGATTATTCGTCTGGACATAAATATCCATCTACTCCACACTGTGAATATATAGTTCACTGGTCTCTCCGACATCCTGCTACGTCCTTTCCATTGTCCACTATGTAAATTCCCAGCTTTCGGTATTGATTTAATATATTATAACATTTCAATCTTAATATTATTATTTAAACTAGTGACAATATTATTAAAGTCCTACGCCCAACAGTGGGCTTAGTGTTCGTGTAATGTGCGTATATGTGCTATATATGACAATCATTGACAATTAATTCTGTACATATATACATTTACGTTTCAAATATTGTTAAATCTATTTATCAATCACTGCATTTCAAGCCGACACATTGCTCAATAAACTACATTTATGGTGGATTGTATAAAATCATTTTTATTGGTATAATCACCGGATAATATAAATGTGTAATATAGGTCTTATACCCTTTCCCCCTCCCCTTCCCCCCTCCCCCCCCCTTTTCTCTCAGCACCCGGCATATTTGTTTTATATTATCTCTGTGCCATCAGCAGGTCTGAGACTGTTTGTCAGCACCAGTCCATCCCTGCTCACTATATACTTGCACCTGGTCATGCAGTATATAACATTGTCCCTAGGTCCATTGGGGTATAGATCAGACAATTTCTAAGACCCCATGCACGATCTCTGAACCTAGGGAGTCTCTGCAATAAATTTAGAGTCCCCGCGCATGCGCCATACCATCAGGCAGAATTCGCGAAAATTCACTAAGTCCCCACGCATGCGCTATCCATATAGACCACAATAGACAGTATTGGAAATATTTCTAAGTCCCTACGCATGCGCGATGAATACAGGCGCTAATGGAATTATTCCTAAATTCTCGCGCATGCGCAGTCTGCGTCTATGCCATTCGATGGCAGTCTCCAGGTTGCCGCGCAAGCGTCATGAGCATAAGATATGACTGGAATATTTCCTAAGTCCCCACGCATGCGCAGTGGACACAATCGATCTGAATTATTCCTAAGGTCCCGCGCATGCGCAGTATGTATGTATGGACTCCCAGACCGGGTTTAAAGTCCCCACGCATGCGCATTAGATATTTGACTCGGCGCGGATGTTTTGAGGCTTTATAAGCTTTAAAAACTAACGGAAAACAACGTGAATAAGGTTAAATGAAGGCACAACACTGCGGTTTTTAAATAAAACTGTGTTTATCAACTTCTGAGCAGTTTTCTGAGTCAGTTTGGAGGGGACTGTAGTGCGCATGTGCAACAGCTGTTATTCATTGATTTTGTAATTAGGGTGCTGTAAGGGTATAAAAGGGTTTAGACCTCATTCCCCCAGTAATACTTGTCCCTGAAGAAGCTCCTTTGCTGGAGGGAAACGCGCGTTGGACGCGCAATGTTGTCAGTCTCCTATTTGGAGCTGTTTTTAATGTAGTGTTTGCAGTATCCTGGGTGTAACTGTGAAGACCATATGAGTTAACCATTTATTAATCATTTATGGTCAGTGAGCCTGCTATCCTTGCACCTTATGTGAGGTGTCTTTAACCAATTGCTGTGTATTCAAACCAGCACTGCTGTGTTTGGAAGATCTATAATACAGCTATTATACTATCACATGCCAGCGCTATTGTTCAGACTAAATCTCTATGTCAATGTGCAAGGGAGCTATATTTAGCAATAATAGGATATTAAATCCTGTGGCCACCCACCTGAATATATTTATATACAACTCTACAATTGGTCTCATCGTTGCCCCAGAGGGGTTAACACCCTATTCATAGCATTCCCTGTATTTAACATCCCATCCTATCAACTGGTACTGGGATAGTATGAATAACTTACGACACGATTGCTTAATAGCTATGATTTAATACAATTTTAATTCACATCACACGTTACTTTGGTAATATATGTTTTAAGGTTTTATTAAAAGTTAATTTTTACACTTGGGTGGTGTGCATCTAAGTGAATTCTTTTGGGGGCACATTCATTTTGTGTTTCCCCTTCCCCTTTTCTGATTCACTTTCAGTTCACAGTCTGCACCCACCTTCTGATTACCTCACTTATGAATATAAATACTTCATTCAATTAGTATGGTCCTGTGATCACTCCCCACTCTTTGTTGTTTCGTCAATTTGTGAAGTGATGTCTTAATATGATGAAACTAATATGTGTGATATAAATAAAGAAAATAAAGTGTTTTGAAACCTGTGTGTGTGTATAATATATATCAATGTGATGGTGTGAATACTGATAATGTGACTACTGAATATAAGTGTCACAGATACACTATCACTATATACGAGGAAAAATGTAATATGGTATATATAGTACGACGTACAATAAACAGTAATTTGAATGAATGTAAAGAACCAAACTATGGTGTCCTTACTTACCCCCCAAAAAGGATTTGAGATCAAACTCAATATTGATACCTGTTGGTGCTAAAGTATGGAGCTCATAGATCCAAAAGGATTCTCTCCTCCCCAAAAGACTTACTGTATAGTATTGCCTCCTCGCCAATGAGGCGTGAGGGCTTCTATGGCCATACATCTAAGACCTTTGGGATCTTTTTCGTGCACCTGAAGAAAATGACTAGACACACTGTGTGTGATCAGACCTTTTTTAATATTGTAAATATGTTCATATTGTCGACGTTTGATGGACCTAGTGGTCATACCCACATACTGCAGACCACAAGGACATTCAAGGAGATATATAACGTTAGTGCTGTTACAGGATATGTGTTGTTTAATGAAGTAAATTCTGGATGTAATTGTGGAAGAAAAAGAAAGACTTTTCAAACTATATCTGCAGGGTGTACAGGTATTGCAAGTATAATATCCTTTGCCGACACTATTAGTGCGGCGCAAAGATCGCGTCAAAGGGCAACTGGGAGCTAATTTTTGACCTATATTTGGTGCTTTTGTAAATATGATTTTTGGATTGATAGGTAACATATCAACCAGTTCTTTGTCCTTTCTTAGAATAAGCCAATATTTACGAAGAGTCTTTCTTATAGCTGGAGCCATTTGATTGTATTGGGTGATGAATGGTATGTCTAATGTTGTTTCTGTTTTTTTCTGTTTATATTTTAAAAGGGTGGTTCTGTCTATTAGTTCTACTTCAGATATAATCTGATCTAATTTGTGGGACGAATATTTTCTATTTATGAATTTGTGTTTTAAATCTTGTGCTTGTGTATTAAATGTGTTAGGAGTGGAGCTATTCCGTTTTAGTCTAATAAACTGTCCTTTTGGTATGTTATTGATCCAGGATGGGTTGTGATGACTATTAGCATGTAAATAATTGTTCGCTTGGACTGTTTTAAAGAATGTTTTAGTGTGTAAGGAATTATCCATAATTAAATAACTAAATCCAAAAATTCTATTGAAGTATTGCTTGAAGAAAAAGTAAATTTCAAATTATACAAGTTATCATTCATATAATGTTGGAATGATTCTAACTGTTGTCATATTAAGACATCACTTCACAAACTGAGACACATTTATTTCACATTATAATAAGGTCATCACCTTATAGTTCATATTACACACACGATATACACCATTGCACACTAGCTCCCTCTGCAGCGGAGGAGATCCTAACAAATAAGAGTTCATAGTATACTTCATCTTATGAAATGTATTATTTCATTATCTCATCTAATGTATTGTTACATAATTATATTTTAGGTAATATACAATCTAACACTTGTAGTTTAGTCATTACTAATCATAGATATTGCATATTGTACAATTTGGACTACTTTATAATTTCACATTTTATAGGATTAAGCTTCACTGTATTTCTCTTTTTCTAATACCTTTAAACACTGAATTTCAGTAAATAATATTGCAATTCACAGTCTTTCAGTAGCACTTCAGACGCTTTATATATTTTTCACTATTAGTTTAAACACTATTATAAATATATACATCTATATCATAATATTCAGATGTTTGTCATTGGCGCTCTGCACATCTAATATAAATATTGCCATAGATATGAAATCATTGAATTAGAATCTGTTAATGTTTAGTATATGTTTTCATGTTTTCATGTTGTTTTTTGTGTTTGTCTCTTGCTGAGATACCAAGCAGTTTTGGATATCCATACTGCGCATGTCTGGGACTACTAACAGGTGTACTGCATTTTATAATTGGAACTATAAATATATGGACATACAGGGACTCATACATCATTACTACATCCCTGAGGAAGGAAGCTTCGTCTTCCGAAATGCTTAGGGTGGTCCTGCTGGCTCCACTGCTGATTACCACCGCCGACTACTCTGTTTGGTTCTCCTGCTGACCGGATTACAAGCGAATCTGCTGACACCATCCGCATGCTCCGTCAGGCAAGTTCCCGGCGAATCTGCATTGCAGTTCAACACTCTCTACAGAGGTCTGTCCCCGAGAGATCAGGGGGTCGCGCCATCCGGAAGCAGCCGCTGAGTATCAGCACGCCACTGATGCCAAGGAGAGACGCCCAGAGCTGACTAGCCACAGATGAGAGGGGATACTCTCTGAATATCCACTGCCTGTTACCATCTTACTTCTGGTAAGTGGTCTCTTCAGCCACAGCAGCAGTTTCACCAGTGGGACCTATTCCATGTTATATTTTATATGAATATGCTCATATTTTGTGTTGTTTATTAAATGTGTTATTTTTATATCAGTCACCTATTGTTCATCTCAGCATTTGTTTTTTGTTGTTGATTTCTCTTGTGTGTCTTTGATGTTTACATGTTATTATTTACTATACAGTATCACGCTATGTATTTTTTTCGTTTTTATTCCATGTCTGATAACTCACTGATTGGAGTACATCATTGGATCTGACACAGTCACCAACACTGGTTGTATATATCCTTTTTATCACGTTGTGTACATGTGTAAGGCGCCAGAGATATAACATATTTTCCACATTACCTAACAGACTGCTAAAGGATCCATTCTACCTTTATGCAGGATGAGTTAGTCACTCATAAGTGATTATATCTAGTGTTGTTTCATTTGTTATCATTTTTTTTTTTATGTGACAATTTTATTTTTTTTGTTTTCATGTATTGTTATTATTGATCATTGTATCTATGGCCAATATGAACATCAGCCAGTTTATAACCTTTACGGAAGATACTGCTGCGGCCAAGTTTATTCGAGCATTTGCCCGTTCTTGGCCGCAGCAGTAGCCTGGCGCGCGCCCGAGAGTGACGGGCGCGCGCCGAAGCAGCGGAAGAGCGCCCTCCGATCGGGGCGCTCTCCCTACCGCTGCCGGGTCCGCCGGGTCCCCCGGAACCCCCTGCCGCTGTCCCGCGATCGCGGGACACCAGGGCTCCCTCGGGGAGCCCCTGGACGCGCGTGCAGGGGGCGCACGCTCCCGAAGACGCGTGACCGCGCGTCTATGACGCGCGTCACGCCGAGGGGCGGCCACTAGCAAGCCGGGAAATCTCCCGGCTTGCGGATCTGGCCGCAGTGTGATAAAGTGTGTCGGTAGTGTAGGAATTCTGGATATGACAAAGTAGAAGTAGTTTTATCCTTTTCTGGAAAGTTGCTAGTTCAGAAAATCTTAAACAGCTTCTGGTACATTTTGAAAGGTTATTGGAAAAATAAAATAGGTTATGGAGGGACAAGCCCTTGACGTTAGAAAGGGTACCTTACTCGAAACTTTGCCCCGAGTATCAGTGCACCTCTATTTTTTTGTTTAGTGCCTAAATAAATATTATTTCTTTATTTAAGTGAGTGCGTGAGATCCCTGTTTTTAGACCTATAGATACTGCCGTGTCCAGTGGGGACCAGCTTCCCCACCTGCACCATTCACACTTTCTTTATATTTTAACTATATTAATGTGCTGTCCACGATCAATTACTGCTACTTATAGATATTACTAGATCTAGAGAAAGTACAAGATCTAGTTTTATCCTTGAAAGTACAAAAGAAATGTGATGTTAACTAAACTAAAGAAATTGAATTGTGCCAAACAGATTATATTTTGAAAACAAAGAGATTGAAATCTGATGTATAGTAAGGGTTCCTTTTCAATTAAAAACCATATCATAACTAATAATACTAACTCTAGTAGAAGTAAATAAAATAATAAGAATGGAATAGACAACGAATCTGATACGTTATTCAGAGAGAATTCATAAAATATTAGTGGTGAGGCTAATTTTGTCCCTTTGAGTCAAAACTCTACTGGTTGTACTTTTATTAGTTTCTTTTTTCAATGAGCGAGAAATGTGAACTGATCAAAGATGTTCTGGAATCAGGAGGCCCCACCACCACAACAAATAATAATAAGAAATCCCAGGCACATGAAAATATATTTATACAGTACCCTACATATCTATAATGTACCATTTACCTAAAATTCATAAAAAAGATCAATTGCCCATTCAACTATTAATTTAGAGAAAAGTTATGCGAATACATAGGTTTTTATATCCAGATATTAGTTAGCACTAGTTAATTTCCTTTCTCAAAGACACCACTGTTTTTAACATGTTAAGTTCTGTAAAAGGGAAATCTAACTTTCAATGGGCTACCCGATATGTCTAATCCTTATATACATCTATTAAGCATTCAGATGGAATAGATGCAATTGTCACTTTTTAAACAGGGACGGCTCCTTACCTAAGTTACCGTACACTTTGATTTTCTTCTTACATACTGTAGTATTCTAATCATTTTACAGAACAGTTTCTCTTTTTGATTCACATTTTTATTTGCAGGTCTACAGTACTACAATGGGGGCAATTTTTGTCCCAAGGTTCACCAATTTATTTATGGGAAGTGTGCTATATTTCGGCTTTCGATGTGTCTCTGCCTCAGATTGTTCTATGGTGGAGAAACATAGACAATAGTTTTTGTTAAATTGGGAAGCTAATGAGTCATCTTAGTACATTTTCATTGATTCTTTTAATCAAAATAATTACAATCTGATATTTAGTTGCACTTGTAGTAGAGATAGAATTAACTTTCTGGACATACACTTTATATAGAAAATGATCAGATCACTTCATGTACTTTTTTTTTTTTTTTAAATAGGTTAGTGCTAATTGTTCTTTAGATCCCAAAAGTAATCATAACAGAAAACAGATTGACAATACACCGTACAGTAACAGACCAATTTTTTGAAGTGTAAATTTATTGAGAAAGAATGTCAGAGATCAATTATAGAAGAGGCTGTTATTAAAACTACAAGACAAGAGAGAAGTTCCCTCCTATAGTATAAAATGTGAACAATAAGAACTATAAGGACAGATTGATTCCAAAAGTAGTAATAAAGGATCATGTTTATTACTAAACGTAATAATGCTAGTGGACACATTAGAAATATCATAATACTAGCATATTTTTAAATTGGACTCGACACGCAAGAATATATTACCAGATAATCCAAAAATATATTTTTTTTTAAAGGCAGGTAACCTTAAAAACATGTTTACAGTAGCTCTGAGTTTTTAAGAACCATCAGTTAAATTACAGGAATCTGTATCTTCTTTGTAATTTTTATGTATATGTTTTTTAATGATAAGAATAAAAGGTACAGAGATTCGTATAACATAATCATAAAGCATAGTTGTGATGCACTGGATCCGGCATTAATATTCATTCAAGTAAATCACAATTAGCTTCAGATTGCTGTATGATATCCTGCATTGAAGATTGATTAATCTGCCCCCATAGAGAGATGAATGATTGTTGAATAACAATGTTTTTGTTTGTTTTCTTTTTAAATGAAATAGCTTTGGCTTTACTCTTATCCAGAATTCGGCTGCATATGTGTAGAGAAGAATGATGAGGCTGTAGATGGCGGTTTCATGCTGAGAAATGCAATATCATTTATAGGTAGTCATCCAGCTGCAATTATGGAGCTTAAAGCCGAAAAGGAGACCGAAAACCATGACTGAAATCGCGACTCCTACTCAAGGCAAGTACAGGATTTAGTCACATGTTCACATTGGCCAGAGAACATGCGAGGTTTGGTAACACATTATTGATTTAGATAGCTTTGACCTTTCTCTTAATCATGAATCATAAATCATCATAATATAAGTAAAGGCTGTGAATGTAGAAGCCCAAAAAGGTTGCTACCTTACACTGGACTAGACATTGTCTTTGGGAAACCTGCGAAGCTACCGCACTTTCATGCCTCTGGCCATACTGAAAGACATAGAGCTTGTCTGCAGCAGTGGATTGGCCAGTTAAACAATTCAACAATTAAGCCCTTTGGCAGAGGACTGCATGGCACTGCTTGGAGTTGTGCTTTAGTCTTAGGTCTTGTTGAGATGGGAGGGCTCCAACAGAATACTGCTAGGCAACTGTCCGAAGTCTTAAACTAACAATCCAGCCTTGTTAACCACTTTTGCATACAAATATGATATAAGTTAAAAGGCAAAATCCTGTAATTGTAATTTGATGGATATCTCAGCCTGAGCAGAGAGCAAGCCACTTACTCTGAAACTGTTTATTCAGACACTTACGTTATTTGCCATATTGTCACACTGCAAGTTATATTCTCTTCATTTAGCATGATGCTTGGTAGTAATGTATGCCTTCAGTGTGTGTTTCCTCACACTCCAGAGTTGTTATGCTTTCTGTACTCCAAACAACGTGCCCTACTCTTCCCCCGCCCCTTTTAGTCAGTGCTGTGCAGTCCTTCCATCAATAGTAATATAACCTAACATCTTTGCAAAGATTTGCAGAATACATTAAAAAAAAAACTAAATCTTATATTTTTCACGTTATAAAATTTGACTAATTGCTGCCACTGTAAATCCAAGTAATGGAAAATGCTTCTTTTTAGTTTCCAATGATTTTTGAAAATCTATGTACAAACTACATCTATGGCTATCAAAAAGGTATCAAACTGATTTAATTTTCTAAAGGACCAACAATATAATCTCAGAGCAATATGTAGGCAGACTTGCTTTGCATAACAACTGTTTGTGAAAAGATTCATATAAATAGAAGGACATATTTAGAATAAAATTGTAAACGTGATCAGATGATTTGACTGACCATCACACTTTTGATATAGATGCTGAGAGCGCTTGACAGGAATCTAATAGGGTAATGATGCAATGGAAATTTCAGGTTTCCTTTTGTGGCCATGTGGTTAAGTACCTACACATGGAACTACTTCCTTCATTTAGAATATTTTTTTGCGAACTCCATGGAGGACATTCCAACCTCCAATGCTGCAGCAGTGTCTACAGCCAAGCTATTATTTATTGGCACATAATATAGCGTGACATATATTAAGGAAAGGGATCCAAAACTGAGGATTTCTAAATCCATAACTAAGTCTCAAGGGTGACAATCTCAGGGTATTTGGGGATGCTACTGCTGTTCATTAAACAGTTTCCAGATTTATTTATTATACTTTCTCAACAGATAAGACATGACATTGAAAAAAAATATGTATTCTTTGAGTCTGTTGCATTGTCATGCTTTTTTATATGTATATATATATATATATTTTATTATTATTATTTCCCTTTCAGAATGATATTTTTACAGTTAATCTCTGGAATCTTGTTTGCAGAGATTTCTTTACTATTGTAATCATCTCCAGATGCCTCTTTTTTATGAATGTATTGCCATGGATCATTTCATATTATAACTAATAGGCCACTAAAAGTCTGGTAGGCCCTGACATTTTGTTGTTTTTTGTTGTTATATCATTGATGCTGCAGACCAGATAATTACGAGTTACTTGCATGGGAGTCATCTTAACATATATCATCAGCTCCTTAGTTTTAATAAGAAGATTAGAGCTGCTAGAGATATGGAAATAAGAGATTGAGAATATTGTTTGGGTTGAGCACCAAACATGTTTGATTATACTGAATACCATTTAACATCTCTACTGCTTGCAAAATCGTCCATGAAATAGAATATTGGTTCTCTATAATTGATTATTGGAGGATGACATTTTTCTTCCTTTGATTATTTCTGAGTGCTGGGTAGCAGCCTCCCCATGAAATAAATGCCCCACTCATTCACAAACATTTATTGCTTTAAAAGAGAGAGAAATTGTGTTATAACTCCTAACACTTAGAGTTGTCAATCTTAAATGTACACTCACCAAACTGAACTAATGACTATTATATATTAAAAAGGTAGTTTATACAATAAAAAAACAGACACGCTTGTGTATTTCAAAATCATTTCTGAAAGTGTATCCTAGAAATGTTGGTAAAGATTCTAACTTAAACGGTACTGCTTCTGCTCTCTCACTTATCCTACAGTACCTTCATTCCTCATCATTACATACTACTGCATCTTTAACGATTGGTACAGTGCATGCTGAGCATTTCCACTGCCTTAGCCTTGGTAGCATTAAAATATGTAGATATTGTTTATGTTGAGTACATTTAGTAGAATTTATTTCAGACTACTATTATATGATAGTATGCCTGTATTTATCTCTCCTTCAATATACGTAGGCAACATAGCTACATCTCCTGCCTGGATGGAGTAGTGATAAAAATCTGCAAACATTTCAAATTTTATCCTAGAGGTCATCACAGTTTATTGAGTAGCACCTCATGAGAAAGCACATTGTATGATGCATTACCCTTTAACCTAAACTTAGCTGAATTGAAATGACACACCAGACACAAACATAATGTGGTGGTAAGGCCGAGCACTATTTATTAAACCATTATAACAATATATAACTCAAAACATTACATAATGAAGTTAACCACTCGCCTCCCAGCCAGAGAAACATTTCATAAACAACAATGGCTCTGCCAATGAGCATGGAACTTACATTCTCATCACAACCATACCAACAATTTAACCATTACTAAGACCATGCTCAGAATGACAGAATTAACCCCTTTCCATCCTTGTGCTGGGCCAAATTAAACACTTTCAATTAATATAAATATATATAACATGTAAACATATACATTAACAGGAGGTAGGGGAGGGAAGGGTGGGAATCTTGATCAGGTATCCGCACAGGTGGGTGATATTATGTTGCCTCTCTCCTTTATTTCTATCTCCAAATTCTCACCCAAACTTGACTCTTCCCTACCTATCACTCCTCAGCCAATGATTTGAACCTTCCCCTTAACCTAGTGTAACGGGTATTCCCCCCCCCCCCAATCGCAGATTTAGTGTGGGGTGCAAGGGAACATACAATGTTACCATAGGTGTGGTGCATTACCTGTTGGCTCGCAGGAGGGCTGAGCTTCCGCCACGGGGAACCTGGGGCAATTATACTAGGGGTACTCACTTACAACGATGCAGCGCCTCCACCTGCGATGGCTCCCACCAGAGGGGGAGTGGTTCCCCGCAGGACAATCACTAATAATCAATGCTCACACACAGTGATATATAATAACTGATACTATTTACTTAGGAACATAAGATAGCACATATCATAACATGTACCAACATAACCGGTGTCCCTCTCTCTAGGAGACACTTACTGCGACGTCTCGCAGGACGCTTCCCCAACACCAGGTGATCCCACCCAGTGTCCAAAGAACCCCACCCAATGTCCCGCACTCTTGCAGAGAGAGGCAATGGGTGACTGCGCAGCCACAATTACACTAAGGGCCCGTTGGTGCACTTAGAACTGGATGGTACCTGCCGAGCACTCCGGTGCTCGGATCAGCAACAACTTCACAAAGGATCAGTCGTAGGATGACGTCATCTGATCCCCAACTGGACTCTTTGCACGCGGACCGCCGAGGGCGATCCCACCCTGGAAACAGTCTCTGAGGACCCCAACTTGGATCCGAACCTCTTAGCAGGAACCGCAGCGTCCGCTGTGTCCCTATCTAATCTACCCTACTGTGACAGGATCCCTAACATAGGACCTGTCCCTACAGCACTAAGTGACACGCGCTATACTATAGGCCATCCCTACAGCACAGCAACCTGTAATGGCTTTGGGGGAAACTCCTAGGGTCTACAGGGGTTAATAACCTGCCCCACTTCCCTAACTCTTCCCAGTCCTGACTATTAGACAACTAGTCCCAGCGCCTACAGCAACAAGCTGTAGCTCACTGGATGCTGGCAGCCAACGTGCTGCGCAACAAGGTGCCTGCCTGTCAGACCTCACAGCACTGACAGCCGTGACTCTGACAAGGCAGCACTATACTAAGGGCAGCGTCCCTATCTTGGGCCTCCCTCAGCACTTACCCACTAAGCCTAGTGGGGAGTTGGGGCCTACCTGGGGTGTGGGTACCTATATGGTTGCAGGAGCTGCACTCGCTCCCCGCACCCTTCCTTCCCTCACAGCTCCCTGACTCCAACTTGCAAACCTCCCTTAACCTAGGGCAGTCCCTGGCAACACTCACTGTATTGGGGTACTTAGCTACCTCGGGCCCTGGGGGTGCTGGCCTAGTACAAGGAGTCCCTGACTCCCGTACTCTACCTCCTTCCCTGGGCTGCTCCTGTCTCTGACTGCCTAACGTGGGCTCAGCGCGCGAATTGTATCCACTTGCCTGCCTGAGATCCTGGGCCCTATTGGCTCCCTGGCATCACATGGGGCGCGCAGAGGTTCCTGGGACTCGTAGTCCCTGCCTAGGGCCTTCCCTAATAGGCTAGGGTTTCGCGGGCTTCCTGGGCTCTCTCCTGCGCATGCGCGACCTATCTGGGACTGCCGTGACTCTCTCATTGCTATCCTCCCCCTCGCGCTACTTCTCCCTGGCTCTGGGGTAACTTCTGCGCATGCGCAATCACTGCGCATGCGTGAGCCACTAAGAACTGACGGCGCACTCTTCGCTAGCTGCCGGGACCGGGGCAACGCGATCGCGGCCTTAGCGACAGCCCGATCGCGTCCCCAGCAACCGGCCTGCACTAGGGGGCAACTCGCTAATCCCTGGTCTGGCCCTACACTCGCGCAGCCACTGCGCATGCGCGAGCTAAGTGGTAATGGCGGCGCCCTATCTGCCCGGCTCCGAGAGCGCCGGGATCCCCGTGACGTGCGTGCGGCCTTGGCAACAGGCCGCACGCATCCCCGGCAACCCCCGAGCCGTAGCCGCCATTGGACTCCGCCATTGGACTCGGCGGCACCCGCGATCGGCAGAGGTGAGGGGGGTGCTGGCACTCCGGGGAGACCTGGCTACACTAGCAACACACTTTAAACCAATCCCTAAACACCTGACATCTCTACTTAGTACCAACCTACACTTTTCCCTCCTAAGTCACCAACTTCCGATTAACCAATCACCTTTCAGCCCATCTAATTGTGGTGAATCAGGGGTCGCCTCCAGTACCATGTTGTCCTATGGCTAATTGCCTCTCACCGCCGAGCCAGAGAAACCTTTCATAAATAACCACTGTTCTGCCTCTGACAGGAACTCAAATTATCATCACAACCAAACCAACAATTTAATCATTCCTGAGGCAATGCTCAGAAATAACCAATCGTCAAGCCAATTAATGCCTTTATTAGGCACAGCCCTTCCAACAAAAAAAATGCTTTTCCTAACCCTTCTTGAGTCCCTACATCAAAATGCCTAAACCAATATTTGATAAATGAACTTAGTCCTTCCTAAACAGGCCTTCATCACCACCTTCTAGCTCAAAATGTCTCACTATATACCACCAATAGATTTAACAAAACCCTGCTCTAAAAGCTTTAAACTTTTCTGAACCAACCAAATTAACCATCGAGCCACTTCTCTGACCACACTAAAATTGCCTTAAGGAATGCAACTGCAACTTGTGACAAATCTACTTTCAATATATAAATGAATTCCAGAGTTTACACATTACCAATGCCGTTACCCCCCATATTAATACATATCACATCTTGCAACCCAAACCTATTCTTGTTACTCAGCACTACTCTGGCAAAATGTGCATCCACTTAAGTCCTGTGTCTCCAAACCACCCCACTGCACATTTTTTGGCTACCAACCTAGATTGGTACCATACAGTATGAACTATGTCTTGCTCCCATAGTTGCCCAATGGGCAAATTAATGTCCTATTATCCAAACCACCTTCCTCACATCAGAAAAACATAAATGCTGTACTTATTCCAGCCCCAAATTAGGTCTTATACTGTATGCCACCTGAAGTGCTGCAACTCCTTGTTCCAAATTCTTTTAATCATTGCATCATTTAAACCAGGCGTGCAGCTTCTGGTGCTGCTCCTATGCAAAATGAATGTAAACAAAAATCATTTTCAGCAATAACCATAGCTTTTAAACAAAACTTGAAAACATAAATTAATTGAACTTGGTTAGCACTCACTTATCTTTGTGCACAAATAAGGTGCCTGAACCTCAGGTCTGTACCTTAAAAAATATTTCATATGATATACTGGACAAAACAGACTTTCTGGCAAACTTCTTAGGTGCAAACCATCCCCTCTCCCTTACCCTGTCATCTGTGACCACCACAATCAGCAATAATAGTGAGTTTTACCCACTGAAACTAACTCACTGATCCCTAAGGCTGCAAGCATTCCAATGAAAAAATAGCTTTAAATAAGTAAGATTCAAATGTTGAAACACAAACCCTATCCAGCTTTTCAACCAACCTAGCATTACAGGCCTTATTTCGTCACCCATTGTTCCCCCTTGTAACGTACGGCACACCTGTGAGCACGTGACCCGTATATGGGACAAGGGTTAATTTACACAGCTATCTATATGATTCAATCTTCCCCTTGCAAGGTCCTCAAATTAATAATATCTCCCCTCAATCCTTCCCATTATACCATCTGTCATATATGCAACTCGAGTTAATACACACTGCTAAACTAGCTGTCACCTTTCTCCTTCAAAAGATACTTCAAATTAGGTCATATTTACCCTTACTCGGTTCCAATGTATCTATCCGCTTCCACCACCAGGAATAAATGCAAAACTAGAGTCTTGGTCCCAATTTACTAAAGAAAATCTGCTGTAACAAAATGTGTCCGAAAATTTTATTTACTCTCTACAAAGCGTGCAACAGTTCAATCAGAGTCCAAAGTATTACTTATTAAACATTAGCTTTAATATATAAAAATACAGTGCTTAGGTTACAGAAAAAGATTATTACAAGACCATAGTTATAATAAATGCAGACAGTTTGTATTTTTTATTAATAATAATAGGGTAAACATAAGCAGAAATCCATATATGTTACCACATGTCGTAGGTTTTTCCCAGAGAGGTCACTGGAGTACAAAAGATGAGAATTCACGTGTCTGATCCCAAAACCCACCTCTGTTGGATTCTAATTGTTTTTTTCCCACATGCATGTTTTTATGCACAAAGCCTTCCATTGAAACAACATACAGATGCAACTACCGGTTTTGAGCCAGCGTGTGAGGACAATTCACAAGCATCTCGCAACACTCAGTGGGGTCCCTGCGTTTCAATGGGACTCGCAGCCCGGTAGGATTCACACAGCGTGAGTCCCATTCAAATGCAGGTACCCCCACTGTGTTAATCCAATGGTCCATTACAGAGTCTATGGACTATGCTGAGGATTTTCCCGGACATGTTCATGGAATTCCTCAGAATCTGGGCCAAAACCGACAGTTGCATCTATAAGCCCACCCTGTCATCAATCTGCTAATGACAGTTTTACATCTTGAAAGAAAAAACCTATCTTAGGACTTTACAGTTTGCCTCAATATATAAAAGATTTCATAACTTTATGTCTATAATACTTCTATAATCTGTACATTCACATACACACCTCAATATAAAATATGACGTTTATTTTTGCAGGAGAGATATCTGTCCTTGGAACCTCCTAATCATCTAGTGTTTTGCATCATTTGATTTGTGTAAATGCAACGGTTACAAATATCTAGTTGCTATTCTTGCGAATTGCTGTCAGAACCATAATTCCATATTTAATATCTTTTGAAAGGTAGGACTAGTCATGCCTTCTGATACTCTCTAAAACCCTTCCCTAAGAATGCTTTTGAAGGTATATTCAAAAGTGATCTGTTTATTCTAGTGTCGGGGAAGCCTCATTTCAATCCACTCTGGCAAATTGTAATTTTCTAACAGGTATTCTATACCTTAAGGTCATCTTTAATTTCTCCAGACACTCTAACCTGCCAGTTCAGGTTCTTAATGCTGATGTGGATGTGGATCTTCTATAAAATATCCTTCGCCGTTGGCATAATTCGGGATGCAAAAGCTAAATGTCCCAACCATTAACCTAGTTTCAATTCTATCCCAAGGAAGCAAAGATTTTCAGTAGGGCCAACGTTTTCAGCTGTTAGGGGCACCCTAAATCATTTAGCAATCGACTGGAATGTTATTAAAAGCATTTTGTACACCTCACTCTATTTGAAACCAAATAAAAAGTCATCTAAATAGTGAATGATGTGCTTGCTCTCTTTTTAATGTGCAACTCATAAAAGAAGCAAACACTTCAAAATAGTAACATGATAATAAACACCCAATTAGCAAGCACTTATTAATTTTATGTAAGCCCTCTTTATTTCCTTAGGTGTCTTAATATGCAGATACTTGGGTGGGTGCCTGAGTCCGCCTCTCCTGTATAGGATAGAGAATAGTCAGCCGGCAAGAACCAGGCTGTGGTCAGGCAACACAGAGTAACACGTATCTTTTGAATAACCATACTTTATGTATGCAGAACACAATAATTACATACAGGGGCCCTCGTACTCGGAGAACCCTGAACAACAAATATCACAGTTGTAAGGACAGATTAAGGAAGTACCTCGCGAAAAGTACCTTTTCACTGGTCTATGCCTCACGACTTGTCATCCATTTTTCTTTCATTATGCAATAAAAATCCTTTGCGAAGGCAATAATGACAGTAAATCAATGTATTCACCCAGCATCTTGACTCTGAGGTAAGTATAAGCTCAATTCCCTGTCCCCACTTGTTCCTGGAGAACTCACACATATTTTACTTAAGGATTTAGTGTACGGGAGGATCGCCTGCCTTCCAGCTTTAAATCGAAGCTCCTATTGTACTTGAGGACCAGATATAATCTGTCGTGTCCCTCTTCTAGTCGGAGCTGCAGTTTTTTGTGTCCGCTCCTGCCGACACCCTCCTCCGCTATGTGCAAACTTCTTTTGCGCAGACGTGCTACTGCCACTTCCGACTTCGCCTTGTTAGGTTCCTGACTTGCCTTCCGTCGGGCTCAGGCAATTGCACTGACGGCAGTGTAACGCTGTGCTCACCATGGACAAGGAAGGACCCCGGAACTGAGGTGGGTAGGATAGAACTGCACCCGCAGCTGCGGAGACACGCCTGGAAGGTGGATCGTCCGTGTTGCCAGATCTAGTCGGAAGAGATAGTGTTAGTCCCGATACTTGCCAGATAGAAGGGTGGAGCCAGGAGAGGGGTTGGTGCCGAGAGCCGTGGGTTTGGAGCCGGGTGGTTGGTTGATATCCGTGAGCCGAGTTAGAGGATTGGAGAGATCGGGTGGTCAGGGGCAAGCTGGGGTCGATATCCAGAGTGGGTCCTAAGTCAAGCCGGGTCGGTACACAGGGGGGAAAACGAGAGCAAGGTGGAAGCACAAGGAACAAGGCAGGGCACGAACAAGGGTAACACAGGTTACACAAAGCAATGCTCAGCCAAAAAGGGAAATTGGACGAGCAGGCATATAAAGGCCTAGGGGCCAAGTGGAATAGGAGGAGTGGCCCAGGGAGGCAGTGATAGGACATGACTGAGGGTGGAGAAAAGAAGGCAATAATTACCCCTGTGATGCTGCTGGTGAGTGTCCACTGTGTGTCGTGCGTGCGGGGCCTCACTCCGCGCGGGGGGCAGAAGAAGCCCTGTATGTGCGTGCACGCGAGCCTATGGAGGCGGGGAACGGAGTAGCGGTGGAGAGAGGGGACTGCCGCCTGTGGTACTGGGTGACCGGAGTGAACGCTGTAGGGCGCGGATCGATGGGAGCGGACAAGGTAAGGGGGAACTGTCCCTGAGGGAGGAGTTCCCCGGTGTCTTACAGGCAGGCTGACATCGATGGTGCAGCATATAAGCACTCTGTGCCACCAGACAGCAGCATGTTCATTTAGCGCAAAAATCAAAGGCTCCCGCTATGTCGCCCCAAACATGGTATCAGACCCTTTTTGCTGAAATACAGTAGCTGAACCTTGATCCAGTCTTCCTCACAGGTGGGTGATAATACATTGCCTCTGCCCTTTATTTCTATCTCCAAATTCCTACCAAAACTTGACCCCTCCCTGGCTACAACTTCTCAGCCAATGATTTGACCCTTCCCCTTAGTCTAGCAACACACCTTCAACCAATTCCTAAACACCTGCCTTATAACTACCTGGTAACAATTGACACCTTTCCAACCTAATTCACCAGCTTCCATTAACCAATCACTTTTCGGCCCCTTTGATCAAGGTGAACCAGAGGTCATCCCGAGTCCCACTTTGCCATATGTGTATACGGTGAAGTGAATCTCCACTGTAGCACTCCAGAAGATCCCAGCTTAAGCCCCACAGAGATACAGAATAATAAATTCCATAGGTAGAAGTAGGGATTTCGTCTGTTTAAAGTGAGTATTCACAATGATAGCTGTACCTCCGGATCAGATTTATAAGTCTGCATGAGAAGACCCAGAGGTGAAGCCCTACAACACAGCTGGATGACAGATGGGTAGACCAGTACAGAAGGTAAATAAAGTACTCACAGACCCATGTTGCTTGAAGTAGCAAATAGGTTAATCCCAGCGTGCATCCCGTAAGGAGAAATCCGTTGGAATAAAAAAGGTAGCGTGGAGCACATCAATGTAGAAAAGAGAACTGGGGTCGGATCAAAAGTGAATAAAATAAAGGTTTATTTACACATCGTGCCCGTACAAAAACTGAGGAAAAACTCTGACGCGTTTCCCGCCGTCACTGGCGCTTTATCAAAGAGCATTTGCCCTATGGCTAATTGCCTCTGGGGCTTTCATTCTTAACATATGAGAAACATTTTTACTAAAATATTCTGAGAAAGTTTTGGCAGCGAAAAATGTATTCAATAAAAACAGGTGTGTTTAGTTGAGTTAGGCACAATGCTTTTTGAACAGAAATGAATTTTTGTATTAAAAACAGCATATTAAAAGATGATGAATATGTTCCACAGAACCAATTCCTAGACCCCCAAAAGGGCACTTAGCTCTAGCACACCTTTACTCCCATTCATATGAATGAGAGCAGAGGCGTGCTAAAACTTCGCACCCGTTTGTGCACCTGTGTCTAAGAAATGACCTATATGTTGTATTATTAAATTTCCAGAAGAGGGTAGTATAACACTGCAACTTTCCTACTATTTCTAACCTGGCTGTCACTACACTAATAAGTAAAGACCCATTTCTATGTCAAATGCAATAGGATTGTTTTAGAGGATAATACAAAAGTGTTTTGTGTGCCTTCTCCATTGATGTTACTATATAACATAAAAAATACATATATGCATGCTATTAAGATTTAAACATACTGCAAAAATAAGTCTATTTTGTGTGTTAACACATGCAGACTTAATAATAATAGGGATTTACATGCTGCGTAGTTACAGCTAGGGTTGCCAGGTGTCATCCAAGAATACTGGACACAATGGTGGCCCCATCATCATCATATTACCCGCCCCCTATCATTTTCTTTCTCCCCCATCATCATCATCCTATCACCACCCCACCATCATTTTATCCCCCCTACCTCACCATCATCTTAATCCCCCCCCCCCCGCCCCAATATCATCATCTCTTAACCCGAATTGTATTTCAACTTACCCTATTTCCTGAAAACACAGAGGGTATATACTGCTCACTAAATGGGGTAAAGTGATAGGAATATGATTTTCGCCCTAAATGCCTAGATTGGCATTGGGTGCATCAGATGGGCTGACTGTAATACTATTACCAAAATTAGAGAGAGGGACGTGTTACCAGCCCCTCCCTAGCTAGAAACCCACTGATAGATGCACTCCTGGGCTATTAAAACATAACATTTATTATAACAATTAAAAGGAACTACACATATATAATGATCATGAATGGTGAAAAAATAATAATAAATCGTGAAGTGAATTAAAATATGTAGGAGTAGGTCTGGTACTGGTGAAGCTGACTATCAGGTGTATAGCCCTAGTGTCGAATAATGTAATCTTAGACAACTCCTAGAATTAATTTGGCAATCAATCCACCTGTAGAACCTTACTAAATGTAGGGCAGCTGATCCCAATTGGTGTGGCTGCTTAAATTGGTATTGATGTGCTCATAATGTAATAAGGTGTTAGCCCTCACACAGCATACCTAGAAACCAACCAAAGATTGCAAGGTATGAAGCGAGCCGCAAACATGATAATAGCATAATAATCAGATGGAAAAGGCTAAGCTAAATATAAACGCCCTACTAACCATGGCACAGCTCCAACATCACTGCATAATTTTACTCCTAACAACAGAATGATGGTAGTTTACAGTGATGCGGGTCAGCTTAGTACAATCATTGGTTGGTGGTAAGTGGATTAATCCTGTGTGGGGTAACATCAGCACACCAAAACCAGTAGGAAAGGTATAACAACAAGAAAAAAACAAAAAAAAGTATAAAAGCGCCGAATGGGTTGGTATTTGAATATGGGCACTGGAGCAAAATAAAAAAAAATAAAAAAAATCACAAAAACAAAAACAAAACCAAAAAGGGCATGTGACATGAACCAGTCCGGTGCAAATGAGTCTGGGGTTCCCTATTATCAGAAGCTGCACCCACCATCGGGTTTTATTACTTCAATTCCATTTTAATTTTAATTTTAATGTAACATCAGCACCGGACTGGGTAAAGAAAGTTTAATAAAGATAACACCAATAAAGAATTGCCCAATCAAACTGACTCTTTACCCAAAACAGAAAACAAAGATAAAGATGACTGTTTATTCATTACAAAATACAATGGGGCTAGTAATGAAATTAAGAAGATTCTCACAAAACATTGGGGTATCATATTAAATGATCCAGTTATAGGCAAGACATTCAAAAACAGACCAGGGATTGTTTTTAGAAGAGCAAAAAATCTTAAGAATGTTTTAGCACCTACAGTTTTAAAACAAAACAAAACTAAACAGAATATAACAGGAACAGAACAGACCACATGGTTACCATCATGCCCAGGTGGTTGCTATAAATGTGGACGTACGAATTGTCTAACCTGTAAACACATTAAAAATAAATGTACTGATTATGTATCCAATGTTACGGGAGAGAAATTCAAAATAAAACAGTTTATTAACTGTAATACAACATACGTTGTCTATTTGTTGAGCTGTCCATGCGGCCTTTATTATATAGGCCGCACGAAGAGAAGTCTAAAGGAACGTTTCACTGAGCATAGAAGAAACATTTTAAGAGGTTTCCTTGGATATGGGGTGTCTCGTCACTTTTTAATAGCCCACAATAAAGATGTAACAGATTTATCAATTGTGGGTATTGAACACATTAGTCATACAACTCTAAGGGGTGACAGACTTCTAAAACTCAGGAAACAGGAGACCTACTGGATATTTAAACTACAAACGATGAGTCCAGTGGGTCTGAACGAAGATTTGGATCTTTTAGCTTTCCATTAGTTTGAAGTCTGTCACCAATTCCCACATTATGAACAAGTAAGATCAAAACAATAATATATTATCAATAAGAATAGAGGTGGAAAATAAAACAGTTGACTTCACTTTTATATATTATATTTTATTTGTTATAAATTTTATAAATCACATACATTTTAAAAACATTTTTTGCACTGTGTATGGACTAATTATATTTATATGTGTTAGCATTCTATGTGATAAAGTCTGTAGGTCAAGAATGCACCTCCAATGAAGTAGCTTTAAGCAAAATAGACTATATTTACAAATATCTCAGAATGATGCACTTCAATTAATGAATATATGATTATGCTTTATGTATCAACCATTTGTTTATTTAGCCAATAAGGTATTTATTTTGAATTGTTGATGTGTTATAGATATTCAGTTAATATATTTATAAAACTAACAACAAATCTATTATATATAATAACAACAAAAATAACTTTTAATAAGAATAATAAACACTTTTTATCATTGTTTTATAGTATTTAACATTGATTGTTATCATTTGAACCAATAAGGAATGTATTCAATTCATTTTATTGTATTATTGTTTGTGTAATATCAATTTTAATATCAATTTAACCAAATCCATATTTTAATTATACCAATATGCATTTTAAAGTTATTAATTACTTTGTATAATCTCTTTGTGTGTGTTTCTTTGTTTTTCTTTTTCTTTTTGTGACATGAACCAGCCACATATAATGTTTGCACCATTGTGTTCCAAGAGTGGTATTTATCTAAATTTATGTTTTAGACAATGAGCCACTAATTGGGTATTCAAACGAATGTAATTAACCGGGCTATAAAGTATGAAGGTGCATGGTGTGATGTTATCCCTGACGAAGCCTTTTGGTGAAACGCGTAGGAGGAGGAGCAAATAGAGTGTTTGCTGGCTAAACAGTGCGTTTGAAGGAAGCGGTTAATACCACTTGCTGCGCTGTCTGTGTGGTCACTGTACCATCAGGAGGTGGAGCGCTGAAGGACGGAGCCCAGAGACTACCGGGAAGGGTCTGTGCGTCACAGCCGGAAGTGACATCAGACCCGGACACCCGGAGGGCTGCGTGGTATCGCGAGTAACAGCACATCCATGCTGTGTGTACCGGAGAAGTTTCCGTGAATTGAGGGACAGCAGGACCGCCAAGGATCTGCAGTATTTAAAGGGTGAGCTATTCCAACACTGTCTCAACCCTGGGGTACCCCTCTTCACCATTACCTGCCCGGGCAGTGCACTATCCAAAGGACCAAGACTGTCTATCGGGTAATTCCCGTTTTCAATCCCCTGGAGACTGATAAACTGGTACCGCTTATCCATTCCATCAGCACTACTTTTAAATTACTATTTATGTATTTTCACATTGTTGTCCTAGAGGGGTTTTCCTAGGACTAGTTTATTTAATTAAGAATTCTAGTTTAATCACAACCCCCATTGTCTGCGCTTCTCACTTTTTTCTTTCTTGTAGGAAAGGTATAACAATTGGAATACTCATAATGTACAGGAAAAGATTGGAGACCAGTATCAATGCTTTAGCAGCAACAATAAAAGGTTATTGGCAGTCACCTTTTCTCTAAAATGCATTGATAGGGCACACAGCCTGTCATGAAAACTGCTAAGGTAGCAAGAAAGAAATTAACTGCTACTATGAGCACAAAAATTGTGCACAGCTGTGTATTATTCTATCGGCAAGCATAACACTATATGGACTAGCAGACAGATATATACTGCAATTTCACATATGCACACAGCAGTGCCTAACAAAGGAAAAATCCCTCATTATCCAACTGCTGATATAGCCGAGATAAAGTTGACTGCTAATATAATCACAGAAATTGTACACAGCTGTGTATTAGTCTATCAGCAACGTAACATGGTATGACCCAGCAAGCAAATGAACACTATGATCTCATATATGCACACAGCGGTGCCTAACAGGGGAGAAATCCCTCAGTATCCAATGCAAATACATTCACAATGTAGCTACCACACGAGTAACAAGTTGCCAGCGACACACAGTTTCCAGACCCTCCTCAGTGAAGACGTCACTGCGTCATTACGCCCTACGCGTTTCCTTCCAGAAACGGAGCTTCGTCAGGGGCGGATGATTGACACACAGGGCGGGACTAGCTTAATATAACATGCAGGGTTGTCATAGAAACCCTACTCCAATCGCAATATTTGTTTTTGTTAGTATGCCTTTGTAAAGGAATTGTGACCCCTGGTGTCAAATACATGTCATTAAAAGACAGACTGTTGTTAGAATATGATAAAATATAATAGAAAGGATAATATATTGAGAATAATTACCAAAATGGATACCAATAACATGGATGGAGGATAATAATAAACTTAAAACTGAAAGACAGAGAAATAATGTCCATACTATTGTGAAATCACCCTGAAGGGGTAGCCATAGCTCAATGGTTGGTACATAGTTCAATCTGGGGAGGAGCAACAGATATAGGGTACTTTATATGATGTAATGTATATAGCGTAGCTGCCACAAGATAAATATACTAATGCAGCGTCTTATATACAGAAGGGATAAACGTAAGAAGGTGGTTTCAGAGGGGGCTATGCACTAAGCTCCGAGCTTTCGCGCTGTGCTGAAAAAAATTAGCACGTCCGATAAAAAATGAAGCCGGCGGCGCTATTCACTAAGGCCCTCAGCCCATTTCCTATCGGACGTGCCTAAAACTGGCATATCGTGCTTGCGGCTTTTTTCCCTCTGCTATCGCACTTAAAGTTCACGTACGCTACCAGATGGGAAAAAAAGCCGCACGTTACATTTGCATGGAGATTTGCTATCTCCATGCAAGGCTATTACTGGCGATCGTACACTAAATAAATACATTTTATTTATAGTGTACATGAGCAGGGGGTATCCGGAGTTGAACCGCATTGGTTTCAGGTCCGAGGACCCCCTACTTCAGGAGATACAGGCCCCGTTAAAAAAAAAAAGCTCCAAATCTTAAGAGTAAGTTAGCACCGACCACCTTTTTAAAGAAGAAAAATGAAGAGACTAGTACATGGCTGGATAAACCAAAAGGTTTTTTTGGTTGTTATGCATGCAAAGCATGCATGCATAAACATAAGGATAAATTTAATTTTAAATCCAACACCACTGGTGAAACTTTTAAAATTGAGGGGTACATCAATTGTAAAACAGATTTTGTCATCTACCTTCTAGAGTGTCCTTGCGGTCTCCAATACATAGGACGTACCTCAAGGCCTCTAAAAGTACGGATTTTAGAGCATCTTTTAAATATTAAGAATGGCATTTTAACACACAATGTCTCCAAACATTTTCATATGTGTCATCAATCCAATCCCAATTTTGTAACTTTTAAAGGCATTGAATATGTCCCAATACATTGGAGGGGGGGCAATAGATTAAATACATTAGCAAAAAGGGAAAGCTTTTGGATTCATAAGCTACAGACCCTCAGTCCAAAGGGTCTAAATGTCGATATAGACATTGGTGCCTTCTTAATATAATGGTTTGAATACATGTTCTTAATAATATTACTGTTCTTAGAAATATTGTTCTTATATATTGTGCATTTTTACTACAATATGGTGTTTCTATTATGGTAATTTTAAAATCAAAGTTCTTAACACAACTCTTTTAAAAGAATATGATATTTAAATTGCTTTAATATTTTAGAATGTATTTGCATCTAATTTTGTCTATCTTCCTCATCCTATTTAGAACTCCGTCACTCCTTGCGTCGTTTTTAATACATTTTTTATATATTCCTTTATATACTCGTTTTTACATCAGTCTTTGTTTTAAATATTTTTAATATATTATGAATTAATTAAAATAAAACTGTTTTATTTGTTGTAATAGAATTGTATTAATTGTATTAGAGAATATGAATTTCTTATATTGTTATTATCCACGATATGTAAATCAGACATTAAATTGCAATCAGCTGATAGGACCCCCTGATTAGCCCTCTGTAAATTGATGATGGACTATATATATAAGGGAGGACCTATGGGGTTAACCAATTCGATTCCTGAAGAAGCCACAGCGAAACGCGTAGAATCGATCCGCTGCGGGAGGTGATTGAGCTGAGGAGATCATTGGAGACAACTGCTGGCAAACCATAAGGAGACGGACACACTAGGCAGCCTCTTCCGCCCTGACCCAAGACGACACAGGACGTGACGAGGGTATCCGTGACGTATGCGGAAGGGCTCCGCCGCTCCTGGAGAAACCGGCGTTCTCCAACCACAGCTGTCCTCTCCCTCGAACATTATTGTATTTCAAAATGTGAGTGTATTATACATATATTAATCAATTGCTGCTAATACAATTTAGACTATACTACTCTATTGTGCACTCTCTCTTTTACTTCCACATACCCCTGGGAGAATAATTTACTATCTACACTACAAGCTTCCTGTATCAAGACACCACTCTGAGGGGTATCCATTAAAGGGCTCCCATCAGAGAGAGAAGGGTCTCTGATAGCCTATATTTGATATTGTAATCTGTGAGTACAACTATTACAGAGAACATTTATATTCAGACCATCATTGTTGTACCATCTGCACTATTATATTTATTTTCTTTTTCATATTCACGAGTCACACAGCGCTCCGCTCAAATTTGAAAACCTGCACAAGAACCATCTGGACCTGGACAGTCCGCCTAAAGGGTGTAGAGCTGGTTTTTGTTTTGTTTTTGTTTTTTTTTGTTTTTTATTATTGTATTGCACATTAATATTCTTATTTTTTCACATATTGGTGAAGGTCACTAAACACAATTTGTGTATTCATTATTAATTGAACATCACTCTCACGTATATTGTATAATTATTTAATTATTTAATATTCACTTAGTTTGAGAAGCGCCCGTTTTTTATTTTTGTTTTTGTATTGTGAAATCACCCTGAAGGGGTAGCCATAGCTCAATGGTTGGTACATAGTTCAATCTGGGGAGGAGCAACAGATATAGGGTACTTTATATGATGTAATGTATATAGCGTAGCTGCCACAAGATAAATATACTAATGCAGCGTCTTATATACAGAAGGGATAAACGTAAGAAGGTGGTTTCAGAGGGGGCTATGCACTAAGCTCCGAGCTTTCGCGCTGTGCTGAAAAAAATTAGCACGTCCGATAAAAAATGAAGCCGGCGGCGCTATTCACTAAGGCCCTCAGCCCATTTCCTATCGGACGTGCCTAAAACTGGCATATCGTGCTTGCGGCTTTTTTCCCTCTGCTATCGCACTTAAAGTTCACGTACGCTACCAGATGGGAAAAAAAGCCGCATGTTACATTTGCATGGAGATTTGCTATCTCCATGCAAGGCTATTACTGGCGATCGTACACTAAATAAATACATTTTATTTATAGTGTACATGAGCAGGGGGTATCCGGAGTTGAACCGCATTGGTTTCAGGTCCGAGGACCCCCTACTTCAGGATTTACAGGCCCCGTTATGGGGTGCCAGTATCCCCTGCAGTTTAAAGCTCCCGCGTCACGTGACCGAGTTATTTACATTCTGCAGGGGATACCGGCACCCCATAAAGGGGCCTATATCTCCTGAAGTAGGCTCCTGAAACCAATGCGGTTCAGCTCAGGAGACCCCCTGCACATTACACTGGTATTAAAACATACATAACAATAAACAATAATTCATTACCGTAGCGGCTATCCGCTATGGTAATGACGCTGCTTTAATGTATTTTAAATAATAGTGTGCGGGAGCAGGGGGTCCCCTGAGCTGAACCGCATTGATTTCTGCTTCAGAGACCCCCTGCTTCCCGAGTTACAGGCCCCGGTATGGGGCATCGGGTGCCAGTGCCGCCGCCATCTTTATAGCGTCCAAGACGCGACGTGGGCTCTATAAAGATGGCGTCCGCACTGGCACCGATGCCCCAAACCGGGGCCTGTAACTCGGGAAGCAGGGGGTCTCTGAGGCAGAAATCAATGCGGTTCAGCTCAGGGGACCCCCTGCTCCCGCACACTATTAATAAAAATACATTAATGCAGCTTCATTACCTTAGCGGATAGTCGCTAAGGCAATGAAGGGGTTAAGGCACATTAGCATGTTTATTGGGGACAAATGCCCCCAATAAACAACACACATCCCCCCCGCCCACTAACACGTACAGTACTGTAATGGGCAAAATTACTATTATCCACATATGGATAATAATGCATTTGCCCATTTTAAATACATATAAATTACAATAAATACAGTCAAAACATTTAACACTTACGTTTAACAGGCACCCACGATGAAGGCCGTCTTCATCCTCATCTTCATTCTGCCCATGCCCCTACGGTGCTGCAAAATATGCACAACAATTACAATAGCCACTGTAATGTCCCCTAACCCCTTAATCACCATAGCGGTTATTAACCGCTACAGTCATTAAGGGGTTAACCCACCCTCACCCACCACTCGGGAGGCCTACATACCATCCCCCACTAACCCCCCACCCCGTGAGGCCTAACCACCCTCACCCACTACCCACAAGGGAGGCCTACCCACATACCCTTGGGGCCAATACACCCTCCCCAGCCCCCCCAACACATACAGTACAATAATGTGCAAAATAACTATTATACAGATATGGATAATATATTATTTGCCCATTATGAAACACATAAAACATCCACAAATCAAAACATGAATTTTTAATCTTAAAACCACCACATTGCATGTTAAAATAAATACAGCAGCCATTGCAAATATAAAAAAAAAAAAAACTGCAGCTAAGCAAATGTCTATGAAATGTCACACAATTGCATAGAGTGTGTTCATGATGCAAAGGAACAACTGAAGTTTAAAAGGAAGTTCAAAAGAAGTGAAGAAGAAGTGGACACCCCACCTGGCCCTGATTCCTGCATGTGAACTACGCTGGAAAGGAGGAAATCATCTATACCAGACTGCATCATTACTGCTGTGATGCTGCCTTTACCATTTATATTTGCTGTGACTTCACTTCTTCTCAAATTATGCACTTCCTTTTACCAGCCTCAGTATGTCTCTAACTCTATTCATATATCTCCATCTCTCCTTCCTTCCCCACTTCTCAGCTCACATGAACTCCTTTCTTACCTGCGTCCTCTGACACCACACAGCTATATCCCCTACACTAAAACACACCCCTACAAATCATCCTCACACATCCTCTTTCTATCCATGCTTCTCCTCCTTGCTTCTGGGGATATCTCTCCCAATCCTGGTCCCTGCCTTATTTCTGTATGCTCTCGTCCTCGCCTCCCACATGCAAATTCTACTCCTTCTGGTGTTAACCCCTCCAACCTCATACCCATCCCCTGCCACCCTCCCTCCTCTCTCCCTTTCTCCTGTGCCCTTTGGAACGCACGCTCTCTTTCTAATAAGTTCCTCTCTGTGCATGACTTCTTTCTCTCTCACTCCCTGCTTCTCTTTGCTATAACTGAGACCTGGCTCACTCAGTCTGACTCTGCTCTGGAAGCTGCCCTCTCCTATGGTGGCCTTTCCTTCTCCCACACTCCGCGCCCTGATGGCAGGGGTGGAGGCGTGGGGCTCCTGCTCTCCTCTCTCTGCCGTTACCGAACCCTTCCTATTCCCCCCTCTCTTGCTTTTCCCTCCTTTGAGGCTCACACTGCCCAGATCTTCTCTCCTCTCCCGGTCCATGTGGCGGTCATCTATCGCCCACCTACCTCTACTCATTCCCCTTCTGCCTTTCTCTCTCACTTTGAATCCTGGCTCTCTTTCTTTCTCTCCTCAGACTCCACTGTTCTTCTCCTTGGGGACTTCAATTGACCCCTCTCTCCCTTGGGCTTCCCGCTTTCTTTCTCTAACCTCTTCTTTTGGCCTTCAACAGTGGACTGCAGCCAGCACCCACAAGGATGGCCACTACTTAGACCTGGTTTTCACTAAAAAACTTCTCTCTCTCTGATTTCTCCATTTCCCCTTTTCCTCTCTCTGACCATCACCTCATCTCATTCTCTCTATCTCGCTTCTCCCCTTCTCCACCTCCATCTACCCCCCGGTTCTGCAGAAACCTGCGCTCTATTCACTTACCTGACTTTGAGTCCACTTTAAGCTCCACCCTCTCCTCTCTCAGCTCTGCTACAGACCCTGACAACCTGGTCAGAAACTACAACTCTGCCTTGTCCTCGTCTCTTGATCTACATGCCCCGCTTTCTCTCTGCCGCACTCGCCCTTCTAACCCTAGACCCTGGCTAAATTCCCACACGCGCATGCTGCGTTCCTTCACTCGTTCCTCTGAACACCTCTGGAGGAAGTCTCACACTCTCGCAGACTTCCTTCACTACAAATTTATGCTATCCTGTTTCAACCCTGCCCTCTCGCAAGCTAAACAAGCCTATTTTTCTGCACTAATCAACATGCACAAGTCTAACCCACGCCGACTGTTCTCTGTCTTTGATACTCTACTCAAACCACCCTCAGCTGCCTCTCCTTCCTCCATCTCCGCTCAGGAATTTGCTGACTATTTTAAGGAAAAGGTGGAATCCATACGGCAGAACATCCCCTCTGTTTCTTCCTCCCATCCTACACCTCTTCCTAACTCTCCTCCTGCCTTCCTTGACTCTTTTTCCACTGTCTCAGAGGAGGATGTGTCGCTGTTGATCGCCTCCTCTCCCTCTACCACTTGCCCTCTTGACCCCATTCCCTCCCATCTCCTAAAACCTCTAGCTCCTACTATAATCCCTACGCTCACACACATCTTTAACTCCTCCCTCTGCTCTGGAACCTTTCCATCCTCCTTCAAACATGCAACAGTCATACCATTACTCAAGAACAGCAAGCTTGACCCTACCTGTCTTTCTAACTATCGACCTGTCAATCTGGCTTCCGCTCTGCTCACTCCACCGAAACAGCCTCACTAAAATAACTGACGACCTCCATGCTGCCAAAGACAGAGGTCATTACACTCTGCTCATATTACTCGACCTCTCTGCAGCATTTGACACAGTGTACCACCCTCTTCTCCTCCACATTCTCCATACTCTAGGTATTCGGAACAAAGCTCTATCCTGGATCTCATCCTACCTCTCCCATCGTACTTTCAGTGTCTCTTCTTCTAACACCTCCTCCTCCTCTATTGATCTCTCTGTGGGGGTACCCCAGGGCTCTGTCCTGGGACCTCTTCTCTTTTCTCTGTACACACTCTCTCTAGGTGACCTAATAACATCTTTTGGGTTTAATTATCACCTCTATGCCGACGACACACAAATATACTTTTCAAAACCTGTCCTTACACCTGCTGTACAAACCAAAGTTTCTGAATGTCTCTCTGCTACATCATCCTGGATGGCCCTCCGCCGCCTTAAACTCAACATGGCTAAAACAGAGCTCCTCATACTTCCTCCCAAACCTGGCCCTACTACCTCCTTCCACAGTACTGTTGGAACTACAATCATTCACCCAGTAGCCCAAGCACGCTGCCTAGGGGTCACACTCGACTCCTCTCTCACATTCGCCCCTCACATTCAAAACATTTCTAAAACTTGTCGCTTTTTCCTCCGCAATATAACAAAGATATGCCCTTTCCTCTGTTGCTCGACTGCTAAAACTCTGACTCAGGCCCTCATTCTCTCCCGTCTTGATTACTGTAACCTCCTGCTGTCGGCCTTCTTGCCTCTCACCTGTCTCCCCTACAATCTATCCTAGACGCTGCTGCCAGAATCACTCTACTCTTTCCTAGATCTGTCTCAGCATCTCCCCTCATGAAATCCCTCTCCTGGCTTCCGATCAAATCCCGCATCTCACATTCCATTCTTCTCCTCACTTTTAAAGCTTTACAATCTTCTGCCCCTTCTTACATCTCATCCCTAATTTCTCGTTATGCACCATCCAGACTCTTGCGTTCTTCTCAAGGATGTCTTCTTTCTACCCCCTTTGTATCTAAAGCCCTCTCCCGCCTTAAACCTTTCTCACTTTCTGCCCCACACCTCTGGAATGCCCTTCCACCCAGTACCCGACTAGCACCCTCTCTATCCACCTTTAAGACCCACCTTAAGACACACTTGCTTAAAGAAGCATATGAATAGCACTGTGGATATTCTGAACACGATACATAAAGCTTGGCCCCCTGCAGACGCACTTACCAGAACTCCCTCCTACTGTCTCTGTACGTTCTACCTACCAATTAGACTGTAAGCTCCTCGGGGCAGGGACTCCTCTTCCGAAATGTTACTTTTATGTCTAAAGCACTTATTCCCATGATCTGTTATTTATATTATCTGTTATTTATTTGATTACCACATGTATTACTACTGTGAAGCGCTATGTACATTAATGGCGCTATATAAATAAAGACATACAATACAATACAAAATAATCTGTACATCATATAACACTATGCAAAATATATGTAACAATAAAATACACTATGAACAATGTCCCCTAACCACCAATGCCATCATGAAAATCAATTAGAAAGAAACCAACTTCAATACAATTAGCATCAATCAGTTAATCCATTTCCTCAAACAATTAAAATACAATACAAATCAATTATACAATTCCCTATTCAATTGCTAAAGCCAAACCATTGCCAAAACAATTCTAATTTAAAGTAACCACCATCATTCTAATCTTACTACCATAAAGAAGCCTTTAGCTAAATACAAATTACATTATTCACAACAATGACAAAATAAAGATGCTACATACATTATCCATACATGAAAAGAACCTAAACATGAGCAAAACCAACAATTATTATCCCTGTATGTCTATCCATACAGATAGATAAACATAACATACAGGGGCAATAATACAGCATAAAATACAAAGCATTTACATACAAAATTCACATACAATACACCCATTCAGTGTCCGTGAATGTATTATATACATAGATACATTAACGGGCATTAAATGGGACTGAAAAAATAAAAGACATGAATGAAAAATCATAAAAACCTGTAAAAGTAAAAATAATAAACTTTTCTTTTGTTTACTCACCATTAGATGTCCACTCTCTGAAATCCAAGCGACCCAGAAGCACAGGAACCAATCCACAAGTAAGCCATAAAATAAAAGACAATAACAAATCCACTTCTGTGTCTTCTTGGGGTCTTCTTCCATCTTCTTCCATCTTCTTCCATCTTCTTCCGGCTTCTTCCGTCTTCTTAGGCCACGCCCTTCTTCTCTTCTTAGGAGGGGAGATGTTTCCTTCTCGGCGACTAGCTTCAAAATGAGGCGACATAGGCTTTTATAGGCCTATGACGTCACATTTTGGTCAAATGTTTCCCACGGTCCTGATTGGGCCGTGAAAAACATGTGATTTGGCCGATGAAAAAAAACATGATGACGTCATTTAAAGGCAATGAAAGCACAGCCAATCAGAATGGCTTTGCTTCAATTGCCTTTAAGATGATGTCATTAAAAGAAACATGGTCGGTCTCACATGGTACCGTAGCCAATCAGAGCGTGGAACTCCATCCTATCTCTGATTGGCTCTAGTAGACCATGTGACAGAGGCTTGGGGGAGAACGGATGTGACATCTCCATATGTCTCTCTTTCACCCTCTCTCCATCTGTCTCTCACCCCCCTCCCTATGTGTCTCTCTTTCACACCCCTCTCCATGTCTCTCTCTTTCACCCCCCCTCTCCGTGTCTCTCTCTTTCAACCCCCCCTCTCACCTCTCATGTCTCTCTTTCTCACACACGCACACACACACACCTTATCACGCTGCATGCAGCAAGGCAAACGAGGTGCTGCATGAGCTGTGTAGCACAGTGCCACCTTATGGCTGCAAGAGAAATTGCAGCTACCAACTGCTTTTCTCTCTGTTCCTGGCAAAATCGCTGCCAGGCGCCTGCGCCCCCCCCTAAATAATCTTGCCCCCAACCCAAGGCCCTTTCTCTTGAACCCACATGGGTGTCATCTGCTCTCATCTTCTCCATGCACAATCACTCTGCTCCATCTGTCAACCTCCATTTTGGGCCTCTCCTGCCTCCACTGCTTAGACTCATTCTCTCTGGGTGCTGCTCAACCAAACTCCCTTTCCTGCAGTAGGCCCTGAAATGCCCCACCAATGGATCGTCACACCCCAGAGTCACCCAGCAGTTCCAACATTCTGTCCTTCAGCCAACTGTCATCTCTGACTATCATCTGGCAACAAAGCTTACCTAACGGATCTTGTAACGAACTAGCCATGACTAAACTAAGGTAAGATCTTCTGAAGGCTGTTATTTTTATGTTTAAAGGTGGTTAGCTCCAAAGTCAAGATGCAGAACATACTGTTTCTCACCAAGTGTGTTTTCTAACCAACCGACACAGCTGTTAGCCCAATATCTTGCCAACAGTCACATCCCTCCTCTAAAAC
This sequence comes from Ascaphus truei, assembly GCF_040206685.1. NCBI lineage: Eukaryota > Metazoa > Chordata > Amphibia > Anura > Ascaphidae > Ascaphus > Ascaphus truei. The sequence goes on from NC_134483.1 coordinate 404,706,092, forward strand.
AACCCATCAGATCCTTCCACAGAACCCTATCAGCCCTCTTTTCTCATGCCGTGCACCCCTATGCCCTACATCACTAAAAATCATGTTTATCTCATTTTTTATTTCTCCGAGTGTTCATTGTGATGGACTTAGGGGTCCCTTAAGTTTCCACACACCATGCATATTCACTCTATCTATTAGAATTTGGTGTTGCTGATTCCTAAAACCTTTTTACCATTATCCAATGTTGTCTCATAAGGGGAGAAAAGAATGTCCTCCCTGACTTAAGATTTCTCCCTGGATCAACATCCTTCCCATGTTTACATATTTAGTATATCCATGTATACCTTTATAAAAAGATGTCCAAACTTTTTTGGAAGATATCGATTGTATCTGCCATCACAGTCTCCATGAGTAATGAATTCCACATTTTTTTTTATAACTTTGATTTTATTGGGTGAAATAAAACATACATGGTAACACCACCCATTAGCTTCAGTGACATCACCCCTTTTTTTTTTTTTTACAATCAACCAAAAACTTGACACACCAGACTCACAAGACAAACAGGGGGACATGACTAAAGGGTAAGCAGGGCGGGAGGGAGGGGAAGGGGGGGGGCGGGGAGGTGCGTGGAGGGATCTGTATCTTCGATAGAGGGGGGTGCCGGCTCTCTGGCTCCTCACCGTCCAGGCGAGTGGACTCCTCCTCGGAATCTCTGTGCGCTTATATGTATGTGGACCTCTCTCCTAGAATCCAAGGACCGCTTTTCTCCTTTCGCTCAATCTCTAATTCCCTATTTCTTGGGGCGCCCTATGTTAGCGGGGTTCCCGCCTACCCTCCAAGCCCCCTGTCACTATACGGTCATAGATCAGTTTCTTCACCGGAGAACACATTTACTAATTATCATTGCAAAATTGTGGTATTATCTATTCCCGGGATGTCCGTCTGTGCCAGCTAAGGCGCCCAGACTTTTAGAAAATTTGAACCGGTGTCGTTAACCAGACTTGTCAACTGTTCCATCCGGCAAACAAACCAAATTCTGTTCCTGATCTTGGGGATAATTGGAATATCTGGTTGCTTCCATAGTGCTGCAATCTCGCACCTGGTGGCAGTTGCCAAATGTGTAATCAATTTATGTGTGGCGTTCGATAGCCCCTCGACTCGTCTGCCCAATAGAAACAGCCAGGTGTCCAGGGGGATCTCCACTTCTAGCAGTCGTTGAAGCCAATCTCTAATTTCCACCCAAATTGGGGCCACCTTCGTGCAAGACCACAGCATGTGGCATAAGTCCGCTCTGTCTCCGCACTGTTTGGGGCAGAGCGGAGAGTAGCCTTTGACAAATTTAGATAATTTAGTGGGCGTATAATACCACCGCATCAGGACTTTATATGCGTTCTCCTTTAATGTGGTACAGATAGAGCTTTTAGCAGCTACCTGCAGGATCCTATCCCAGTCATCGTCTTCTAACGTCTCCCCCAGGTCTGCTTCCCACTGTCTCATGTAACTAAGTCTGGGTTGGTCGTCCGTCTCTGGGCAGACTACTTACCTGTACATTCTAGAGGTTAGTCCCCTTGTGTCCATGTCTCTTGGACAAAGCTGCTCAAAAAAATTTCTCCGAGGCCGAATTGGGGCTTCGTTATAAAAAGCCCTGATCTGGAGGAATCTAAAGAATTCGGCGTTAGGAATATCCTGCTCCTCTTTGATATGATCAAAGGTTTTAATATATTGCCTATCCTCCAGATCGTTTAGACGGAGATACCCAGCTTGAATCCACTTTGAGAAATTAGAGCTATCCATACCGGGAGCAAAGTTTGGGTTCCCCCATATGGGAGTCATCAGAGAATTCGGGGATGTGAGAAGACATTTGAATTTAACTGCGTCCCAGGTTTTCAAGGAACTGACCATGGTCTGCAGCGGTGTCCGCAAAGCGGGCTGACATTTTTTGGGCAACCAGATTAGAGTCTGAATTTCTACCGGTGCGCAGCATTCTTTTTCTAATGCTACCCACCTCCGAAGGCTCGGATCTGTGTGCCACTGTACAATCTGGCTCAGCTGGGCTGCCTCGTAGTAGGCGAACAAGCATGGCACCCCCAACCCTCCTTTCGAGGTCGGCCTCCTCAAGATTGCTTTTTTAATTCGCGGGCCTTTTTTATTCCAGATAAACTTTGTTATTAAGGACTGTAGCGCGAGGATGTCGTCTTTTATTAGGGGGATCGGGAGGGCCTGGAAAAGGTACAGCACCCGTGGCAGGAGATTCATTTTCACGCTATGAATACGACCTATCCACGAGATGCTACACTCCGCCCAGCTCCGGAGATCCTCTCGCAAAGTCCGGAACAACCTGGGATAATTTGCTTTATATAAAGCCTTGTACTCCTTTGTGATATATACCCCTAGGTATTTAATCATAGAGGGTTGCCATTTGAAATTGAAATTTAGTCCAATTAGTTTTTCTACTGGTTTAGGTAAATTTATGTTGAGGGCTTCTGATTTGGCCTGATTAATTTTGAACCCTGATATTTGTTTGAAGGTCTCCAAGATTTAGAAGGCATTGGGCAGGGAGGTAAGGGGATTTGATAATGTCAGGATCGCATCATCCGTGTAGAGCACCACTTTGTGTGACTGCCCCTTTACAGCTATTCCCGTAATATCCGGGTTGTTTCTTAGATGTGCCTCCAAGAGACGTCCCTCAAAGCCAAATGCCTCCAGCGTCCCCCTCAAATAGGGCCAATCGATCCTGTCAAAGGCTTTTTCCGCGTCCAGACTCAATACCATCGACGGAATATTCCGTTTTTTTGCCAGATCAACCACATCTATTTTTCGTCTGGTATTGTCTGCCGCTTGCCTTCCTCCAATGAACCCTACCTGGTCTGGATGAATTAATCTGGGAAGGACGATACCCACTCTATTGGCTAATAGTTTGGAGAAAATTTTAACATCCGTGTTAATCAACGAGATGCGCCGGTAGCTCTTACAGTCTGCCGGGTCCTTACCAGATTTATGGATCAGGGAGATGGACGCCTGAAGCATCTGGGCTGGAAACGAGGCCCCATGCAAGACCGAATTAAATAGTTTTAATAGATGTTGGGCTAGAATTTTCAGATATTTTTTATAGTATAGGTTGGAGAAGCCATCTGGGCCGGGCGCCTTGGCAGGCTTAAGTGACTTTACAACTTCCGTTAACTCTTCTAAAGAGAAGTCTGTCTGTAACGCTTCCCTCTCCTCCCGGCTCAACGTCGGTAGTTTGGCATCCCTTAAGAATTCCCTAAGATTGTCCCTCGTTTTTTGATTGTGTATGACCTTACCTCCATCGTAAGAGCGTCTCGTAGTAGTTTTTGAATTCTGCCACGATCCGCCTAGGATTAGAAGTAAGCTCTCCCCCTCGCGTGTGGATGGCTTGTATATGGTAATTAGGAATTTTGTTTCGAAGTCGATTAGCTAACAGGGTGTCCGGCTTGTTCGCCTTCTCAAAGTACCTGCGCCTAGACCAGCTCATTTCCTTCTCTGCCTGGGAGGCCAATCTGACATTCAACTGCTGTTTGGTATCTAAGAGTACTCTCAGGGTGTCATCATCTTTGGCTATTTTGTGTGCCTCTTTTTTGGGACCGTCAACTTTTCCTGTAAGATTTTTATCTGACTCTCCTGTTCTCTCCTGCGCCTAGCTGCTAGGCACATGAGAGAACCTCTGAGGGTAGCCTTATGGGCCTCCCACAGTGTGGTGTGTGATGAGACACTCCCCACGTTCTCAGAGAAGAATTCCACGATCCTCCCTCCTATTTCTTTCTGAATGTTTGGGATTTTTAGTAACAATTCGTTTAATCTCCAGTTTGCTCCCGGTCTGTCTAGTAAATTTAGTGTGCACCGCAGCTCTATGGGTGCGTGGTGCGACCACGAAATATCGTGGATCCCCGTATGGGAGACCACTGGGACCAGTCTATTGGATACTAGGAAGTAGTCTAGCCGGCTGTATCGGTTGTGTGGGTGGGAGAAGAAGGTGTAGTCTCTGCTCTGTGGGTGCTGCTCCCGCCAGATATCTACCAATTGGCAATCTCTTAGCCCGTGGATGATTTGTTGAACATCAAGCTTAGGGGGGAGACTAGATGCCGTGCACCGGTCCATTTTGGGGTTCATTGTCCTGTTAAGGTCCACCGCTACAATCATATTTCACTTGGCTTCCTTGTGTAATTTCCGGAAGAAAAGGGAAAAGAAGTCTGCTGATGTTTCACAAGGAGCATATACTGATGCCAGTGTGAGAGGCTTCCCCTGGATTGATCCCACTAAAATCAGAAACCTGCCCTCTCTGTCAGCCACCTTTTTCTCTACCGTAAAAGCTATCCTGTTGTGGATGGCTATAGCAACTCCCCTTTTTTTCACCTGAGCGGATGCTAAGTGTACTGCTTGGAAGTCCTTATCAATAAATTTTGGATAGCTATCTCTGGAAAAGTGGGTCTCCTGGAGAAAGAGAAAGTCAGCTTTATCTCTTTTGTAATCCCTGAGGGCTAACTTGCGCTTCGCAGGACTATTAAAACCCTTGACGTTGTGAGAAATACACCGGACCTCGTTATTCATTGTGCTTTAATCGTAACCTGATTCCGTCGGTGTCCTTCTGGGCCATTCTGATTCCTCCGCCGGCGTAGAGATCCCGCACTCTGCATCTCTCATATTGTTGTCGCCTTCCACTTTTGCACCGCCAGGGGTAGAGGGCATGTGGTGGGGGAAAGTGATACAGAAGGAAAGAACACCAGGGGAGACAACAAGGGAAAAACAATATGAATACATGTAAACAAAATATACTGTGTCATCAGCTCTAGGACGTCCCTGTCCCATAGCCAAGTCCATTGCCTTTGGGATGAAGGCTCTAGCGAATCCCCGTCCGCACCCCCAACCCATTCCCCAAAGGACTTCATCCGGTTCTGGGGGCCCCTCCCCCTTCCCGGCCCATTTGAGACACATGCCGACTCCGGGGTAGTCCACTCGGCTCCAACCCGTTTCCGCGCTCTATATACACCCTTTCGTATAAACGAATTCAAACCCATAACTTAGGATTGCAACTGTCTGCAGACCCGCCTGCCTGTCAGCCTGCTGTTGCCTTAGTTGATGTTATCTGACCGAGAATTGCCCTGTCCCTCCTACTCCACCGTCTGCCCCCCTATGCCCGCCTCGTGGTGGTCGCTTCCTCTCTCCCCCACTACTTCCCATTGTCCGTCTCAGCTGCCCTTGGACCGTCCCTTGGCTCGGCCTCTTGTCATGCCTATCCCTCCATATCCCTCTTTATCACTTTTATCGCTTCCTTCTAACTCTGCTTTACCGCCTTCTTAGCTTATCCTCCTGATCGTAGACCTCCTCTTGTCCATATCATCCACCGCCCTCTTTCACTTCCCCCTACCTTCAATGACTTCCTCTCGTTTTCAGCCTCCTCCGTCCTCCCCTGTCGCCCCGTCTTTCTACTCCGTCCCTCACCCTCCCTTTCTATCCTTCCCTTCCTCCCCCTCCATCGCTGTCCTCTGCCTTCCTTTAACCTACTTCCCCCTTCTGTTTAACTTGCTCTACCTCTCACGTTTCCCATATCCGGCTCTCTCACCTTCCCCTTATCCTCTCCTTCTTCTCTCAGTCACCTCTCCCCACCTTCGACTACCTCCCCCTACCCTCGGTTACTACCTCTTCCCCTCACCTGTGGTCGCCCTATCAAGCTATCTCAGCTGTACACCTGGCCTCTGCTACCGCTTGCTTCCTACGCTTCTTCCCTCTTCTCACTCTCCCTTCTTTCTATCTCCCCCCTTCTCCTCTCGCCCCTCTCCTCTCTTGTTCCGGCGACGACCCTTCACCTCGCTCGTGCTCTGAGGGATCGGCGCTGTCCCTCTGGTGTTTTCCGGCGCTTTGTGTCCCCTCCTGATGATGTCATCGACTGTCGATCTTGTCCCGGCTGCCTCCTCCAAGATGGAGTCTTCCCTCTCGGCTCCGCCTGATGATGACATCCGGCTTCCTGTTTCAGGCCGCCATTTTGGATGCCACTCTGCCACGAGGAGGATGGGGCGCGCGCTCTCTCTTCCCGCCCTTGGGGTCCTTCCTTGATCTGCGCCTCACGCTGGCTCTCTCCGCTCTCCAGCACCGCCGCCATCTTCCTATGCTTGAAGGTAAGACATCATCTTCTTATTTTTGCAGGGGTTTCTTTTTTTATTTCCCCTTTTTGTTTCTTTTTTCTGTTTTTTCCTCCTTTGACACTGCAGCATTTAGTTGGAGGTCTTCCACAACACGTTTGGGGGCTCATTTAACGGGCAGTTCTGTATGCAGCAAAAGTGTGAGTGGCCCAAAACTTTTATTTGGAGGGCATCCTGGCACAACTGGCAGACAGTTTTAGGCAACAAAGAGAACAAAACTACACACCAACCGGTGTAACTTCTTCAGAGTGCAACCGTGTGCCCTTGCAAGTTTTAAGCAGTGCCTTGTCAGCGCTTTTTCCCTTTGGCTTTAGGCGAGCCGTTCCCTCCGCTCCATTCCGGCTCCAACGCTTCTGCCTCCTCCACCACTTGTGTGGGAGCCTCCCTCAGGCCTAACTTTGCCAGGAACTCCGGCCCCTCAGTGGGATCTCTCATTGTGATGGCCCTCCCGTTCCTCGCCACCAGCAACCCGAACGGGAAGGTCCATCTATAGCGCACATTTTGGTCGCGTAGGACCTTCATTATGGGGAACAGGTTGCGGCGTCTGAGTAGCGTGGCCGGGGAGAGGTCTTGAAAAACGAGCATTTTATTACCCTCATAGTCCATAGTAGGGGCCGTGTTTGCTGCAGTATAGCTTCTTTGGTGGTGAAGAAGTGCAGTCTTATTATGATGTCGCGCGGCTGCTCATTCTGCACTGGGCGCGAACGGAGGGCTCTGTGGCACCGATCAAGGGCTAGGGCGTCCTGTACAGTAGGTCCCCAGTTTTCTTGTCGGTTTTTTTAACCACTTTTATTGTTTGATCCATCTTCTTCTCCAAGTCGTCTGTTCTTGAGCCCAGTTTCACAACGTCCCTCTTTACCTCCTTGATTTCTGCCTGCAGGAGTGACTTTAAATTGTTGTACAGTCTTTCAAAGTCACATCTCCTAACAGGCAGTAACGCTTGATTGCTGGGGCCTTCCTCCTCTCCTTCTAGTTCGGTATCAGTGTCTGGATTCGAGGACGGCGCCATTTCCTCTAAGCCCCAATCGTGCCAGCTCCTCAGAAATAAGCCCTGACATCCGCTGATTTTGGGTTTTTTTGGGAGCCTGTTTTTTTCGGGGCCATCCTGGGATGTTTATTTAGGATGCCTGAGTTTTGTGTAGCAAAATTTTTAATTTTCGGGTGTTTTTAAAGTGTTCTATAGTATGCGCGGCACGGAGCTAGATACGTATGCTGCCATACCCGTGTCCTTCGTGCATGCGCCTCTGAATTCCACATTTTAACTGCCCTTACTGTAAAAAAACTTTTCCTTTGTTGCTGGGGAAAGCTCCTCAACTCCAACCTTAAGGGTTGAACCCGTGTCGTTTGTTCTGCCCGTGGGATGAATAGTTCTTTTGAAAGCTCATTTTAGTGTTCCAGAATATATTTGTATATAGTTATTATATTCCCTTTCAGGCGCCTCTTTTCTAATGTCAACAAATATAATGGGGGAAAATACATTCCTTCCTGACGGTATTGTGTTAATACAGTGCAGCAATACTTCAACACATCGAGTTTTTATGTGTGTGTAAGTATTGTTTACCTTCCCTGTAGAATGAGATATGCTTCCTTTTCTATAAAAGTAGATAAGATCATGCACACACAATGTGTTGTCAAACTCGCTCTGAAATATGTAGCTATTGTTTTGTGAACCAAATTGCATGGGGAGAAATACTTATATTAATATTTGTTTTGGGTGACTGCTAGCCAAAGAAGATGTAAATGTCAGGTTAAAACTCAAACATTTTCAACGGTTTGTTGATTATAAATTGCTAGAGTAACCACCAATAAAATAGTAGCTTAGAGTTCACTCAGCATTGCTGTAGGATAACAGAGTACGAATATATTCAGAAAATATTAGTGCAGCAATCCTTCCAGCTACAGTAGGCTGCTAACAAATGCAATACCCAATTAAAAAGGGAACATATCCCAATCCAAAAGAAGAGGAAATGGCTAATACAACTTGTGTACAATTCAAAAATATTTAAAACAAAGTTAAATGTACAAAACCAACCTAAAAGATAAAAGATAATTGCACAATACGTGAAATACAAAGTACAGTCATACAAAATAATTTAAAGTAGGGAAAAAAATCTTACTAAGGCTTCGGCCACGGTGACCATGAGCGGGCGCTCACATTCATTGCGAGCAAACATATTGCTACAATGTGTTTGTCCAGTGTGAGCACGTGCATGCCCGTGAGTGAACGGCGCTCAGCTGCTTGGCGAGACAAATCAATTTGATTTGCCGCTCGCTGGCGTGTCACGTGAGCGGTTCGCCCAATGAGAGCGAACCAGCTCCGTGATGTCATGGCCACGCCCCCCAACACGCCACCCTCCTTGCGCAACTAGCAGGACACAAATCCCCCAAGCAAAATGAGCGCCGAGCTCGGGCACCAGCACGTTCTCATTCACCCTGGCCACAGCCTAACACATGCACAGAGAGTCTCTTTATATCAAGAATATCTTGATAAAGAGTGGCATGCCTGAAACGTCAAGACTCTTCTCTTGATTCAAGTTGGTGTTATCTTTTCCATTAATCTTCTTTTGAATTGGAAGGATATTTTTACTTATTATTTGGTTGTGGCAAATGCTAGAGTAATCATATAGTATAAAAGACAACCATGTGTCGGACTAAAATAACAACGCTCAAACTGTCCTTCTGCATTCCCCCAGCCTATACTTTTTGTTCACAATTTACTGTACTCCTTCAGCTTGAATCTTTTGTCAGAAGCGTGCAAAAATGGCAGTACTGTATATATCAGATCACATGGCTCTGGTCATGCAAATGTCTTCAAATATCTTTATTTGCCAAATAGAATCAGGCCATTTTTCCTAGTTTGCAAACTTCAGTGAAACAAAATCACATATTTCAACTTAAGACACATAGCAGAAATAGCTACACAAAAAAAAAAAAACATTTATACGAGTTATTTGAAAAACGTAAATTCAGTGTTTAGGGACAGTTATGTAAGGTTTCTTGGCCCATTCACTTGAGTGGATCTGTATTTGTGTCTTCTAGGAAAGAACATGTCTTATGTAGCAGCACTTCTTGGTAAATATGGTCCTTGATGCATTGTAATTGTGTAGTGCTTGTGTGTATATGTAGAGATGTGTAAAACATTGCTGCACTCACAAAACTTTTGGAGAGTTCTGACCCACAAAGAATTAAGAAACCATCAAAAACTCATATTTATGTAACGATGTGCAGAACACGCCCCCTGCGGCGTGTTCCTTCCTTACCTGTTTACTTCTGATCGCCGCCCTCTAGCTGCGAGTCAAGATCCTGTGTCTTTAAGAATTCCGAAGCAAACGACGCCATCTTGCTTCCTGGCAAATCCTGCCCTCCTCCTCCTGACAGGAAGTAAGCCTCTCTCTGACTTTCTCATTGCTTACAGCTGCTGCTTCCTTTAAATAGCACTCAGTGGCTACCTGTCTGGGTTCCTGCAAGTCCTACCATTGTATGCTGCTCCTGCCTGGACCTCCTTGGGATCTTTACTCATCTCCTGTGGATTCCGGAAGACTGGGACAGTCACTCAATTACTACTGAGGTTAGTTTACCGTCGGGTAGTGTAGGTACCTGCTTAGTAGGGTTCACCTTGACGTGGTGGCAGGCTTATAATTCCTTGGCCAATGGATTAGACTAAGAACCCTTATGTTTATATTTAGTTTTGCTGCACTCTTCAGTTATTGGCACTATGCCTATAAGGAGGCTGGACGTCCTCCAGGATGCACTCCACTATTGTGATCTACTGGCACTCTGTCCTTAAGGAGGCTGGACGTCCTCCAGGATGCACTCCACTATAGTGACCTTGTGCTTTGGATACTACCTCCCCTGCTTCTCACATGTGGCTTCCCTCAACCCCCGGGTTGGTGCCTGAGTACGCGCGCACTCCCGCTCTGCTGTCAGAGCATGCGCGCACATGCAGCTGGATCACTCGTGTCTCTGAACCAGGCACCGCACCTCCGGACACATCGCACATTCTCCTGCGCGCGTCGCGGTCACGTGACGATGTGCGTCGATCCCCAGCTGCGCGGCAACTCACTCCCTTCGTCTCCCCTGCGGCCTCCCCACCTCGCTACCGGGTCCTTCCCCTTCCCTGCGCTTGTGTGGAGAGCACAAGCATCACAATTTATTAGCAACTACAATGTGCCCATGAAGTCACAGAATGTTTTTTTTGTGACAAACGGTTTTTCAGTTATCACAGCATTTTTTGTGTCACGTTTAAAGAAGGTGCAAAAAGTTATGTGAAAGAAAGCAGAAAAAGAAACAACATTCACACAGACTCTTGGCCGCAATACTCATTTCTTAATACATTTGTGCAAACACTTGGAAAGTGCACAGGGACTACATTGCACTTTTCTATTTGTATTTGTATTTATGTAATGCCCCAATGTGAACCCTTAGCATCCCAACCTCTGCGGCGCAGTCACTGTTTCTCAATTTATATTTGAATTTATTACATTTGAGTCCCTATTTGGTTTTAAGATATTAGCGCAACCTATGACGCATAAGATCGATATCTCTGTGACAGAAGTGTCATAATTGGTTCACGATTACAGGGTAACAACATGCCTGTACTTGTCAGCCAATGCAGCTTTTCCCCTCCACTGAACTGTTGAGGAATCGGAGCAAAGCTGCCGGGCAGCTCAGGTATTTAGACGACAGCTCAGGTTATTAGACTGCAGCCTTTTCACAAAGAGCTATAGAGAGTAAAACATGGTTAGAAGCCCTGGAGGAAAAAAATATAAGTTTTGCTAAGGGGTGAAAAGGATAGACACTGCTGAATTAGGGGCTTTACCCTGGAGGAAAAGGTACCTACTGTATAGCATGTTCCCGGGACCTCTCTCTGCCTAAGTAGACTGTCCCTTTACTCAAACCATTGATTTATTCCATGAAAGGGTTAATGCAGACCCAATTGGGGTTCATATTTACCATAAATCAGGAACTCTGTGGAATGGTTGACTCTGGTTTAGGCCAAACCCCAGTGCTATAGGGCTCGTTGGTAAAATATGATTATGTAGTTATCATTGAATGTATCCAAAGGGTACATTCAAACAGATGTCCCCTCTAACAATGGGTATTAGTATGTCTTAGACAAGAGGGTGCATCTCGATATATTTGGGAAGTTTGCCAGCGCCAATTTAAAAAAAAGACAGGGTGTGTGCCGAGCACGCACGTTCTAAGTGAAACTTCTTTGTGTTTTGTCACTGAAATTGTATTTTGATTTTGATGTTTTTGATTGAATTAAAGACTTTTGAGAGTATAATTTATTTTATTTTTCTGCAGAAATTTCCATAGTATCAGTTGGAATACATGATACAATTGACTTATAATAACTAAAGTAAGATACATATACTTTGGATTGTAAAGTATCTAAATGACGTTGAAAGACTGCATCAATGGTCGAACCTGAACTTGTAGTTGGAATGGCTGGATTGGTGATGAGCGTTAAATTGAATATTTCTTGCATGCATGTTATGAGCAGAAGTGCTTCTTCAGAGTCGAAGTTTATGTTAAAGTCGCCGCTTAAAATGATATGTATTTTATGATAATCTTTCTTCAATAAGGCTGCACCTTGAATAGAGTACAGTAGCAGAATCAAATGGATGAAGTCGATGATATTCACCACAGTTTTGTTTGCAGGTTTGCTTATAAAAGTACTGTACTGTGGGTGGTTTGCTTGTAAAATTACTGGTACTGTGGCAGGTTTGCTTGTAAAAGTACTGGTACTGTGGCAGATTTGGATATAAAAGTACTGGTACTGTGGCAGGTTTACTTCTAAAAGTATTGTTTGCTTTCCTGATTGCATTTTCGTCTGCATGAACGACTGTGAGTGCTATGTGAATTTTGAGCCAGAGGAGGCACGCGCATCCCCTCATGCACATGCCATCGTGCACGCGCCTGATCGTGATGCATTTTTGTCTCCATAAAGTAATTTTAGTCCTATGAGAATTCAGGTAGGTGCCAACAAATAAGTTTCACTTCAAAAACTGTCAGTAAACCCAGAAACACGTTTATAACAGGCATGAATATCAGCATGGAGACAATATTATGCTCCTCCTTCCTATCTCGGAAAGCAAACTGTTGGCCAAGTGGTAAGGTCCCTTTGAAATTCTAAGGAAAACTAGGAAAGTCAATTATGTAATCGCTGAGCCAGATAGCCAAAAGGGGCAGATATAACACATGAATCTGCTTAAACTCTGGAGGAAGGCTGAGAACTGCTATATCCACTCCATAAATGAGGAAGATAATCTGGGGCATGAGATAATGCCACCTCGCTCAACAGGGAATTTAATAGAGGTACCTTTAGGTGACCATTTGATATTTTACCAGAACGAACACCTCCAACAGCTTATCCAAGAGTATGGAAATATATTCTTTGAGTTCCCTGGCCAAAAAAAAATCATAAAACATGCCATCATTACAGAGCCAGATGTTAATGCCCGATCACATATTTATATGCTCCATTAGAGCAACAAAGTGTCTGAAAAAGGGCATGCTTCACTTGGGCCATAGTTTAGGTGTCCCATTGTAAGTTGTGCATCCCAATGGTTTTGGTTTCTAAACCAGACCGGTCAACCCGTCTTTGTGTTGGTTTCCAAAAGATCAATCTCCAAATAGGTTTGTTCTCAGTTTAGAACTTTATTACTGCACGAAAATCACAGGGTAACAGCAGGATGAACAGACGGTTGCAAATACATATTTCAAAATAATCAAATGTATACAATATTAATTACTATGTGATTTGCATCATATTAGTCATGCATATAGGCCACCACCCCTAATCAATGTTAAGATTTTCAATAGTCTTTTTTTAGAGTTCACTTCTGATGCCTTCTGTTAAACTAGATTTTTCCTGTTAAAAAAAATAATTGGTCTGTTATTGTACCATGTCTCCATATCTCTCAGATTGAACCAAAATATATTACTCATCCTATCCTTAAGTCAAGAGCCTCCCATCTCTATACCTTTCCAGTTTCCTACAGAAGCATATCAACATAAATTAGAAGAAAGGCCAACAGAATTAGAATTAGACAGAGTGTCAGCAGCTCTTTTACAACTAGAAATAACTAATAATGAGCTACTAACTGTCACTAAAACAATAACGACAGATAGAGATGTATACGTATATATAGATATAATATGGTGTGTATGTGCTTATTTACCTTTTCTATCCAGAAAGGGTAGTTCATAAAAGTGGCAATATTTTTTTGCCAGTAGCCACATATGGACAGGTGTTAGAGTTTGGTGAACAGTATGTGAATAAGTGATTTGGCGTTAATTACTCATTTGGTCCATAAGATATGTAAATAAAATCGCCACAGCAAACGTCTCAATATCATTGCTTTACTGCTGATAATATGGCTTTAGTGAGTAGCTCAATAATTAAATATGTCTTTAAACTATGATATTGCCAATGTTCTCTTTTACCAACCTTTACTGTCCATGTCTTGTTTAGGGCCACAATGAGAACTAACTCCCCCTGCGCAAAATTAGATTGTAAGTTCTTCAGGGCAGGGACTTATTGTGACTGCAAAATTCTGTGCACAGTGATATGCACAATGTGAGCACTACATAGGAGAAAAAAATGGTACTTGTGGGGGGAAAATATATATTTTAAAACTATTGGTACTTTTGGAAATGGCTACCACTGTAATTTTCCCAGATTACTTCATAACTGTTTAAGTCACTGGAGCTCTGCATTGTACTACATTCTTTCCTTGGTTAGTCAGAAATTACGCATACATTTTATTATAAATAACTTAAAATTAGAGATAAGTATAGTATGACTCAATGATTATATATTAACTCCATATTGCAATTCAGGCTTGCTGGCACATGTTAAATAAAGGATAACAATAATGATAATAATAATGATTTTAGACTGCAGGTTCGGTTACTTTGGAAAACTTAAATGTGACATTGATTACATATTTTATTTAGCATATTGTTTTTTTCAAGGTAATTTCACATATATGATTACAAAATGCTGTTAGTACATCTGTACAGAGATGTCAAGTCTCTTTAGTGTAGCTTGTTTTACTTATAGTCGGACTCAGCTTTTAGTATCTATATTCATAGATGATAAAGGAGCCTCACTATAAGGGTTGCCAGGTGTCCAGTATTGAACAGGACTGACCGGTATTTGGACCCTGTCCAGTAAAGAATTATAGGTAGTACCGAACATGTATGTTTCCAGTGTAACCCCCTTTTCCTACGCCTATGGGAAACCGCGGGCGATTACACATGCTGCTAATACCTGTATGCTCACAGGAGGCCTGAGCCTCTGCTTCTGGGAGCCGGGTGTGAGCTCTCTCTCTCTCTCTTAGTGCAGCACCTCCACCCATGAGGATCCCAGTGTAGTCGGGATTTGCTCCGCATATGAACCAATACTATAGCAATAATACTACCACAACTAATGTATCATATAACTCATATTTACTATAACAGGATTTAACAGTATGTAACGGGTATTCCACCCCACCCAATCTCATATGTAGTGTGGGTGAGTAGAACATGTGGTGTTACCGGTGTGGTGCGTATACCTGCAGGCTCACAGGAGGTCTGAGCCTCCGCTAATGAGAGCCTGGGGTGAATCCTCTGGAACAGATCTTCGTTTACAGCGCCTCCACCTATGTAGGATTCTAGGGAAGTGTAGAATGACCCTACATAGGAACCCAATAAGAAACTACACACACAGTGATTATATATAACTAAGGGCTTTACTACGAACATAGAGAATATCATAATCCATTACATAACATCATAACCTGTGTCCCTCTCACGAGGAGACACTACCCGTGGTGACGTCTCGCAGGACGATTCCCCGACACCAGGTGATCCCACCCAGTGTCCCAAGAACCCCACCCAATGTCCCGTACTCCTACAGAGATAGTCACTGGGTGACTGCGCAGTCACTAAAACCTCTAGGCCTGTTGGTGCACATATAATATTGATACCTTCCGAGCACTCCGATGCTCGGGCCTGCAACACTCTTCTCAAAGGGGTCAGATGTCCGTCTGATCCTTTCCAGGTATTCTGCCGGTGGACCCCAACGAGGGTCCCACCGCTCCACGGGAACTGCAACCGATCACGGCAACACCAACCGCATGGGAACAGCAACCGCCGTTATCAGCTTTCTGCCTAACTACTTCTAGAGTGACAGCAACCCTAACCTAGGGCCTGTCCCTGAGGAACCGCAACCTGGGATGGCTTGGGGAAAACTCCTAGGGCCTGTGGAACATTAACCTGCCCCCCTTCCCCTAGCTACCCAGTCTCAACTGTAACTGCTAATCCTAACAGCCTAACGCACCTGCAGCCAACACTCAGCTCACACTGTCAGCCTGCAGGGATCCACACACACTTCACACACACTGCACGCACTGCGCCCAGCACATGCAGCGACACACACACAGACAGCTGCAATCACACACAGCCACCTGGATCCCGTAGCAATCCACTACTAGCACACTGTGCCTATTTGCCAGTGCCCACAGCCCCCTCCGCTGTGGCACTGCCCAACCTGCACCTTACACACACTAAGGGTGACCTCCCTATCTAGGGCCGTCCCTTATCAGTTACCCACTAACCTGGTGGGGAGTTGGGGCCTACCTGGAGGGTGAGGGTACCTATCAGGATGCAGGAGCTGCACTCACTCCCCGCATCCTTCCTTCCCCTTCAGCTCCTCTGCTCCAACTGACAAACGTGCTGCAGCCCAAACAATGTATCTCTTTCCTCCAGGCCTTCCTAAGCCCTATTGGCTCCCTGGTATCACATGGGGCGTGCAAAGGCTCTTGGAATATGTAGTCCCATCTCAGAGCCTTCCCTGGTAGGCTAGGGGTTCGCGGGCTTTTCCTACCCTGCACTGCGCGTGCGCAAGCTCTCCCGGGCTTTCTCTCTTCTCCCCGAGCTGTCCCTATGCTCGCGCGAGCTATCCCTAGCTCTGGGGCTTTCCCTGCGCCTACGCGTCCCTGCGCATGCGCAACGCTGTCTTCAATGGCGGCGCCCTGCCTCACCGGCCGCCGGGACCTTAGAGACGCGATCGCGGCCTTAGCAACGGCCCGATCGCGTCCCCGGCAACCGGCTCGCAGGCAGGAGAAGCCGCGCTGCTCCCTGCTCCAGCCCCCACCCTTGGAAGCAGCCGTCGGGTTGTTCAGTACCCGCGATCGAGCTGCACCAGGGGAGGGGGGTCTCCAGGAGCTGCTGGGGACCAGGGTTACAAGTAGATCACAACAATACAATATAATAGTACAAGGCAGTAGCCCAAACCCTGAGTGGTCCCCCAAAGTACTGAGGGTGCCGTGGCACAAATAATCTCAGGTGTCCGCACCAGTAATCCCACACAAGTGTGAGGTAGTGCTACCCTCCCCCCCCCCCCTCCCCACCTTGATGTGTAGGTGCACTTTGGTACCTTGCTGGTCACAGGCCAGACCAGGGAATATTGAGAGGAAGGTGCTTGATCAGGTCCCATGCAACAGGGCTTCCAACACAACTCTCTTATTTATCCTTATACAGCTCTTGTCCAAGGCCGCAGTCCGCCACCTGGATATCCATCCACTGGCGCAGCAGAGCTGCTACAGGTCTAATGTGAGGGTCCCTGTCTGGAGCCTTCCCTACAATACTCTGCTATGTGGGGATCGGGGCCTAACTGGGGCCTTGGGGCAGAGGTCTGGCCTAGTCCAGCGGCTTACTGACTCCCTGGATGCGTCCGTCCTCTTTGCCAGCTCCTGCAAGACTGCCTCGTGTTTCTGGCCCCGCGGAGGATATCAGGAGTCTCTCTAATGGTAGCTTGCTCCTGATTCGGTAAAACAGCCCATGTGACACACCAAAGGCTTCTGGGAAATGTAATCCCAAAATACAATAGTCTTAAAATACCAAGATGGCCGCTGCCACTCATGTTGATCACGTGGAGCAATGCCAGCTAAAGAGTTGATCAGTCCCCTGCACCGGAGGCAAGGTAGGGGACCCTACTACATCATCCCCCTGGTGGAGAATTCAACGTCCGCTTGAGAACAACATATAAACAGGCACTTTATATAATGAAAATGCATATAGACATAGAACTTTACTCTGTACAGTATGCATCTAAACAATATTGAAGATTTCAGTGAGCACGGTCATTATAGAGGCAAGTCGGCTGTGAGACAGCTGCTGAGACTCATAGGGGCTGTGCACTAAGCAGTGATAAGTCGTTTTAAGAGCGCAAAATGGCTTCTCAAGGCTGATACAGGCTGCTGCGCAATTCATTAGACAGTGATAACAGAGCTTTCTCGGCCTTAAAATGCATTTTTTCTGGCTTGCGGGAAAAACCCGCCCAATCAGGCAAAAAAAAGCAAACGCGCCGATTTTTGCCAGTCCACGAGATTCTCTAAACAGAGCTAAATGAATTGTGCTTTAAAAATGCACCGGAAAAACACGCCAGCTAAAGGCAGGCGCTAAAGGAGCTGGACTTTGAAAAAAAAAATTGCTTACCTTTTTTCAGCCACACCATCCATACCCCACAGGGGTCCCCAGGTGATCCCCGCGGGCCTGCAGTACCAATGGTGTGCCCCAAAAAATTAAACAATACTTTAAAATAAATACGCCCCCCTCTACACCTAACACATTGTCGTGGGAGAGGGGGTTTGGCCCAGTATTAAAGGGGTTACACCCCATTTGGCCACCCCCTGCCCTCACCTGGGAGGCGAGGGGTTAACTGGAATGATGTCCAGTACTGTGTTTATGCCCCTGCTTCAGCACCAAATGTGTATCCCCCTGTGAATATGTATTTTCCCCATTCCAGTGTCTGCACCAACACTTACACTGGGATCCAGTCAGGAGGGAAAGGGTTAATGTTAATTTTGTGTTTATGGCCCTTTGTCCCCTTTCCCGCCTTTGCAGGCTCCATTTTGCAGTCTCTCCATAGGTCGCAATTACAGCCCCATGTAACTCTATGGAGATTACAGCGATTTGGGCCCGATATCGTAGAAGACCTGCAGGTGGTGCCCGAAAAGAGGAGCGGCGGTTCCCCATTGAAAGTCAGTGGAGCAATACACTTCAATGGGGATTCCTCGACTCAGACCTCCAGGAACGGGTTGGCAGCCATCCAAACTGCAGACTGCAAAAGCGGAAACTTTGTCTTGAAAAGAGTTTTGATCAATCCCTGGTCAAGTTCATGTTCAATTGGCGTGGGAAACTTAGGTTCTAGGGCACCCCGGAATAAAATTATTTTTGCCCCTAGATCTTAGGAACCCCCTCACTCGACCCCAACCGGGTCCGACAATCAATGACCCCGGTAAAGGGTCGCGCTCGTTACGAGGGTCGCACAATTGACTGTAATGGCGGAGAAAGCCGCGTGGCTTTCAAGCACTAAGTGGAAAACAGTGTAAACTGAAAACCCATAACTCCGGTTCCGTGGGGATCTGGCAAGGCTGGGATTTGGCAAGGATGTAGTCACTGCTCCGGCATGACTACATGGCAATTTCCAGCCCTCTCCCCTCAACCGGACAGAGAATGGTTAACTGTAAAAAAGTGTGTGTTTCCCATTGACTTCTATGGTAGCGGAGGTCCCATTGAATCCTATGGCAGCGCCGGCCATATTGATTCTAATGGAGGAAAGCCGCGTGGCTTTGAAACGGCTAAGTCCGAAAGTATGTAAAGTCAAAACCCATATCTCCGGTTCTGTCAGTACCAGAGGGCTGGGATTTGGGTAGAATGTAGTCACTGCTCCGGCATGACTGCATGGCAATTTCCAGCCCTCTCTGATCAACCAGATGGAGTGTGGGTAACTGTGAAAAATTAGATTTTCCCATTGACTTCAATGGCGGAGTTGCTCCATTAAAAGCCTATAGCGGCGGAGCCATTGATTTCAATGGAAGAGTGAAATGTAGTGATTTCTTTTAGCTTATAGTGGAGAATCCTGCATTAAAGTTAATAGGGGATTTTAACTTGGTTTTTGTATCTCCAGTTCTGGGGGTCGTGGAAGGCTGATATTTGGCCACTATGGCAAGGGTCCTCCGGCATGAGGACTTGGCAAACTTCAGCTCGCTCAGACCAACAGAACGGATTATTTTAGTATATGTTTAATATTAAAATGTTACTCTGCATCCCTGGTATTTCTAAGCCCGGGAAAGCTGGAGGCCATATGGTATGTTAATGCTCAGTGGGCGATAAGTGGTCTACATTAAGCCCTCTGATCAAAGGCTCCCTCTCCCTGCTTGTGTATGCTAGAACAAAGAAGAGCAGGACATGGGTACTTGTGTAAAGTGTTGTGTTTCCCACCTTGAGACAAAGGCTTTCCTGTAAAAGGCAGACTTGGAGGCGCCTAGCCTTTTGGGAGGGGCTAGGGAAATGAGCTCCTGATTAGAATATTGCCCACCCCTCTCACTTCCCTTCTTCACGATCAAAGGTCGCGTACATACTCTCCTTGCTGACTGACGCCGCTCTAGCCTGGGCATCTCCTATCTGGGAGCAACGTCCCGATCTGACTTCAGACCTCGCCCTCTTCATCGCCGAGTTCAGAAGGGTGTTTGACACCCCAGGGCGTAAGGTTACCGCCGCATATACTCTGCTTAATATTTCTCAGGGAGACCGTACTGTGGCTCGCTATGCCCTGGATTTTCGGACGGTGGCTTCAGAGACCGGCTGGAACGATGAGGCCCTATCTGCAGTCTTCTGGCAGGGCCTGTACAAACGTCTGAAGGACGAACTGGCATCTCTGGATCGCCCCGCTGGACTGGAAGATCTGATAAACCTGTGCATCCGTATGGATCAGCGTCTCCAAGAGAGAAAGATGGAGAGAAACAAACACCCTCGAGGTATACAATCGTCCTCCTTTTCCACCAAGGTCCCCTACTCTCCACAACTCCCGTTCTAGACGAACCCATGCAGCTGGGAGGGACTAGTCTTTCGCCTATCGAGAGGCAACGGAGAAGACGAGCGGGGCTGTGCCTCTACTGCGTCAATAACGGCCACCTGGTGATCAACTGTCCGCTTAAACCGGGAAACGCCAAAGCCCAGTGAGTATAAGGAGGATCACGCTGGGCACTGCAACCTTTCCCCCTCCTCAACCCTCTACTAGGATTTATCTACCCATCTCCATATTCGGTGAGACCTTCACAGTACAGACACGGGCCTTTCTGGATTCAGGGTCAGGGGGAAACTTCGTGGACCAAGAGTTCGCTATCAAGAATAGGATACCGTTGGTACCCAAAGATCGACCGGTAGCCCTTGAAGCCATCGACGGACGACCCTTGCAGCCCGCATTCATTTCCTTGCAAACTGTGCCCCTTAAGATCTCAACTGGTGACTTCCACTCCGAGACCATAACACTGGATGTTATCCACACTCCCTCCACGGACGTTATTCTGGGACTCCCGTGGCTCCGGATCCACAATCCAGTCGTTGACTGGACAGAGTCCACACCTCTACGTTGGAGTTCCAATTGCTTGGAACATTGCATGTCTGCTCCTAAGGCAGTGGCAGGTCTGGAGGTCACGGATCCTGACAGGATACAGCTGCCGGGGATATATGAAGATTTTCACGATGTATTTGACAAACGCCAGGCAGAGGAACTTCCGCCACATCGTGCGTACGATTGCCCAATCGATCTTCTACCCAGTGCCATTCCCCCGAGAGGAGGATCATACCCATTATCTATACCTGAGACCCAGGCTATGAGACAATATATTCAGGAGAATCTCCAGAGGGGGTTCATTCAAAAATCCTCATCACCTTTTCGTCAAAAAAAAGGACGGAACCCTCAGACCCTGCATAGACTATCGCGGTCTCAACAAACTCACCATAAAGAACCGCTATCCCCTTCCATTGATAGCAGAATTATTTGACAAACTCCAAGGAGCTAGGATCTTTACCAAACTGGATCTCAGAGGCGCCTATAATCTGGTTAGAATCAGACAAGGAGACGAATGGAAGACAGCATTCAACACTCGCGACGGGCATTACGAGTACCGGGTCATGCCGTTTGGGTTGTGTAACGCCCCTTCTGTCTTCCAAGACTTTGTCAATGACATCTTTAGAGACCTTCTGGACCGTCATGTGATAGTATACCTGGACGATATACTAATTTTTTCCAGATCCATGCCGGAACATACTACTCACGTCAAACAAGTCTTGCAGCGCTTAAGAGAGAACCACTTGTTTGCTAAGCTCGAGAAATGCCATTTCCACCAAAAATCTACCTCCTTTCTCGGCTACATCATATCGGACACCGGTCTCGCTATGGACGCTACCAAGGTCAAAGCTGTACTCGAATGGCCCTGTCCTCTCTCCCTCAAGGCTATCCAAAGGTTCCTCGGCTTCGCCAACTATTACCGGAGGTTCATTCAAGGATTCTCATCGGTAGTAGCACCCATCACGGCGCTCACTCAGAAGGGAGCTGACCCTACAAATTGGTCTGACAAAGCTCTCCAGGCCTTCGAGAGGATAAAAACGGCATTCGCCTCAGCACCCATCTTAATACACCCAGACCCTTCATTACCCTTTTCCTTAGAGGTTGACGCATCCGATGTAGGAGCAGGTGCTATACTCTCCCAGAGAAAGAACCCTCAAGCTCCACTTCACCCCTGTGCGTACTTTTCTAAAAGAAAATCCTCCGCCCAAAGGAATTATGACGTGGGTAACCGTGAGCTCCTCGCGATCAAACTGGCCTTAGAGGAGTGGACACACTTACTGGAGGGCACGGAAACGCCAGTCACGATATTAACAGACCATAAAAACTTACTATACATTGAGGGAGCACGGCGACTCGGGTCTCGCCAGGCAAGATGGTCCTTATTCTTTACGCGCTTCAATTTCCTTATTTCATATATCCCAGGGTCTAAGAACCTTAAAGCCGACGCCTTGTCTCGACAGTTCCTGGTAGAAGATAACAAGGTGGAACAGCAGGAGACCATTCTTCCATCCACTTGCATTGTGGCAGCCAATACTTTCAGTGCCTTGTCGGATATTACCAAGGCTCAGAACAACATCCCAGCAGGACTCAATGTTCCAGAGGATCGTTTGTTCACCCCCCTTCTTTACCAGAGGAGAGTCATGGAGTGGGGGCATTCATCCAAGACAGCTGGTCATCGTGGCACCAAAAGAACTACTGAGTTCATAGAACGCACGTTCTGGTGGCCCAACATGCGGAGAGACATACAAGCTTTTGTAGCTACATGCTCTACTTGTGCACGGAACAAGACACCACACAACAGACCTGCCGGTCTCCTTCAACCATTACCTATCCCGGAACGTCCTTGGACACACATATCTATGGACTTTATCGTTGAGTTGCCTAAATCTAGAGGCATGGACACCATACTTGTAGTGGTGGACAGGTTTTCAAAACAGGCACACTTCATCCCTACTGTATGAAAGGTCTACCCACCGCACCGATGTTGTCCGACGTTTTCATCAGGGAGATCTTCAGGTTCCATGGGACCCCCCTGGTCATAGTATCTGACAGAGGATCCCAATTCATCTCCCGGTTCTGGAGGGCGTTTTGTAAGAGTCTGGACGTCACACTACACTTTTCGTCAGGCTATCACCCCCAGACCAATGGGCAAACGGAACGCACCAATCAGTCTCTGGAACAATTTTTAAGGTGTTTTGTTGCTGATACTCAAGACGACTGGGCGGAACTTCTCCCGTGGGCAGAATTCTCCCATAACAATTTTCGGAATGAATCATCCCAACAGTCACCATTCATGGTCAACTATGGCTTCCATCCTTCTGCACTCCCTTCTCTTATCTCGAAGTCTGGAGTCCCGGCCGCAGAGGACAGGATCCTCCACTTACAAGACTTATGGCAGAAAATCCATCTTAACCTACAGCACGCTGGTAAACTACAGAAGAGACAAGCGGACCGTCACCGAAGAGAGGTCCCAGGGTACTCTGTAGGACAAAGGGTCTGGTTATCCACCAAAAACATTCGTTTAAAGGTAACCTCACCCAAACTGGCACCGCGCTTTATCGGTCCTTTCCGCATCACTAAAAGGATCAACCCAGTAGCCTACCGGCTTGAACTGCCAAAAAATATGAGAATTCCCTCCGTCTTTCACTCCTCCCTTCTAAAACCATGTCTACAAGACTCATCCTCCAAAGGACAACCTAAACCTCCGAAAACCATACTGGTAGAGGGTCAACAAGAATACGAGGTACAGACTATCCTCAACTCTAGAATGTCCAGAGGAGGATTGCAATATCTCGTACACTGGAGAGGCTATGGCCCGGAAGAGAGAGAGTGGATCCCTCATCGTCAGGTACATGCCAACCGTATCATTTATTTACCCTGATAAACCATCCCTGGGTCGCCCGGAGGTCTCCCCTCAAGGGGGGGATACTGTCACATCTGCCGCAACTCCGGTCAGAGACCGCCCCGCTGACGCATCACACGGTGGACCCATGCGCCCACGCACTGCCAGGGCGGTACACGCACGGTTGGAAAGGAGCTGCCGGTGCCTCCCACAGGGAGGGAACTTGGACGCACGCCCGCGTGACGTCAGCGCTCCGCGACGCGCATCGCGCACGCGCGCGGGTTGCTCGGCAACCAAGGTAATCACCAGGAAAGCCTGACCTGCAGGCTTTTTCGGATTATTGCCTCCCGGACACCATTGGAGGACCGGATCACACCCCTGCAAGGTAATTGGATCCTTCCCACTTATATACCTGCTCCAGTCTGTCATTCCTTGCTGAGCATAAACTCCTGTCCTGATCCTGGCTGTTCTTTGGATTCCTACACTCTCCAGCGCTTTGACCCCGGCTTCGTCCCTCGACCATTCTACCTTCTATTTCCCTGGACCTTGGCTACGGAAATCTACCATCCTCTACTCTCCAACCCTGGAATACGGCAAGTACCCTGACTACCCTGACCTCTCCAACCCTACGACGCTGTACGACTTGGACTACGCATTCCGGACAGGACTGCGTGGTTGTGGGTCGGTGTCTTTCTATCCCCACCTCAGCCCCGCAGTCTTCCGTCCTGTTTGTGGTGAGCGCAGCGTGACACTAATCCAGACCCAGATTGCTTCATTGCCCAAACCCTAAGTGTTACATTCTTGTATGTTAGTTGTGCAATCTTGTGTGTTCACCTTCTTTAAGGAATAAACTATATTTATTATATCTAAGACGTGTTCAATTCAAATCAGAGTTAGCGTGACAAACATACAGTACGATAATGGGCAAAATTACTATTATCCATATGGATATTAATGCATTTGTCCATTTAAAAAACAATAAACAGCATAAATAAAGTAAATAAATCTTGCACTCACCCTTGTCAGGCTGCCACGATTAAGGCCGTTCTCATCACCGTCCATGCCCACGTTGCTGCAAACAATACAAAACAATAAAAAGAGACAATCTGATGTCCCCTAACCCCTTAATCACCTTAGCGGTTAGTAACCGGTAGAGTAATTAAGGGGTTAACCCACCCTCCCCCACTACCAACCCGGGAGGCCTAAACACCCTCCCCCACTACCCACCCGGGAAGTCTAACCAACCACCCTTGGGGACAATACCCCTTCACACATCCTTGCTACCCACAATAAAAACACATAACAGCCCCACTACCCACCTGCTAGTCCCCACAACAATAAACATTACAAAATGTAATTAACATTAATACATAATACACCCACCCTCTGTGCCCCCTTTCTCCCCCCCCCCTCATAAAAACATGATTTATTATTTTACATACAGGCTTAATACCCCAGGCCAACTGAGGTCCCAATGGTTCCGACGGGTGTCTGCAGGCCCCACAGTGCACCCTGGGGTGTACCCACGGGTCTCTGGGTGGTCCCCGCTAGGTGCCATGAGTCTCCAGGTGGTCCCTGTGGGTCACTACGGGCCCCAATGGTGTCCACGGGTGGTCCCGTGGTGTCTGGGTGTCCCCGGGTCGTCCCTACAGGTTTCTGGGAACCCTTGTGTGGTTCCCATGGGGTTCTGGGGGCCCTCGGGTGGTTTCCATGGGGGTCTGAGGCTCTCGGGTGGTCCCTGCGGTCCTCAGGGCCCCCACAGCAGCTGTTCCCCATGGGTCTGCAGGTGGTAGTACTCAGGTGGTAGTCCGCAGGTGGTACCGGGTCCTCGGGTGATACCCGTGGGCATCCGGGGGTCCTCAGTTGGTCTCCATGGGTCCCCGCAGCTCTGCGGTACCAATCCTGTACTGTAGTGCCGACGGTTATTCTAACACAAACCAGTGGCAATAGCCAAAAAGACCATGGTATATACTGGGTCTAATTTAAGGCAAGTTTAAGGCAAGTTTAAGGCATTTCTGCATTGACTAATGGCCCATCAGATTAACAGCGGGGGTCCCTGGCAGTCCCATTCAAACTGAATGGGACTGCCAGGGAACCCTGCTTTGTTAATCCGATGGGTCATTAGTCAATGCAGAAATGCCTTAAACTAGCCAGGTTACACCCAGCATGTAACCAGGCTAGTTTAAGGCAAGCTTTAGAATACTCGTTGTCTCGTCTGTATGTAAAAAAATAAAACATGGCCTACATTTAAATAAATCAACCCCCCCCCCACACCAACACATACATACAGTACAGTAATGGGCAAAATAACTTACCTCCTATTTACACCTGCAATATGATGGGCTTTCTCGTCAGGATACTGCAAGTTCCTGTCCTCCGTTGCCAGAAAAATACATATCAAAAATACATTCTAATGTCCCCTAGCCCCTTAATCATCTTAGCGGTTAATAATCACGAAAGTAATTAAGGGGTTAACCCACATTGCCCCGATACCCACCCTGGAGGCCTAACCACCCTCCCCAGGCAATCACCCACACCCTTCACTTGTACAGTGGCTTCATCATGCCCATATGGGCATGATTAACCAATATACAAAGAAATGGGTAACTATTACAAAAACAGGCCCAAATAAAAACATCACATCTCAAAATAAAAAACAGCACATATCAAAATAAAACACATCTCAAAATCAAATACAACACATAGCCAATTAAATATATATCAAAATCCAATCAAACAATTGAATGGCACAGTGTGTACATTATGCAAATAATCTGTGCATCATTTAACACTATGCAGTCAATGCTAAACCTAAAAAAACAATTACAAACAAGGTCCAATGCCATCCAAACAATAAGAAAATAAAAACAAATCAAGAAGTAAACAGAAAGAAATTAACAACAATCAATTAATCCAATGCAAATTAAATTACACAATTCACTATTAAAACACCAAAACCAAACCATTATGCAATAAATGAAAGCTCAAAGTAACCACCATTAGCCAAAATATAACCCCCAAAAAGAATCCACTATTAAAAAGCACCGCCCCCCCTGAAATAAACGTTAAAACACCACAAAAAAATACATCTAACTAAATAAAAATAAAAATTACATTGCAACAACATTTCTAAACAAACAAGCAAACTACATTTAAAATACATCAAAACAAGCCAAACAAGCATTTGCAAAAACAACCATTGGTTGTCCCTGTATGTATGTATGTGTATCCATAGAGACATACATAAATACAGGGGCAAGAAATGGGCATCCAAAATAATTAAATTCCATTAAAATTAAAAATCCAAAACCATTAATTGTTCCTGTATGTATGTATGTATGTATGTATATCCATAGGGACATACATAAACACTGGGGCAATAAATGGGCATAAAAAAATCAATCACATAAAAAAAAATCAAAAACCTGTAAAATAAAAATAACATACATTTAATATTTTTATTTACCTTTAGATGACCTCACCCTCTGAATCCCAGGGACTCGCATGCTAACAAACCAATCATCGCAACAGGAACAAGGTAAAAATAAAAACCCAAGTCTTTATCTTCTTTCTTTTTCTTCTTCTTACTGCACCGACACACTTTATTCGAGCAAATACCCGGTATGTACCTGGCAGATACCTGGAATGCCCCGCTCCTCACCTCTGACAAGCCCCGTTGCATTTGCCTTCCCAGCCTGGGTTCATGCCTGGCTGACGGGCGGCTGATCTGTTAAATGATAATGATTAGGATTTAATAGGCTGCAATGCTTCGCGTGTCTACCAGATGGCATAAATTCATGAATTGTAATGCAGTATATATATATATACTGTGCAGTATTGCAGCCAGCGGGAATAAAATGCTTCAATCCCTGCATGGAAAATACCTCAATGCACTCGGGCAGAAAACAGTCACAAACCTCAATACACCCGGGTATACCCGAATTCGTGGGACTAGCCGAGCTCGAATAAAGTGTGTCGCCAGTGTACATTTGTAATCCAAATGTCAGTCTTCTGGGGGTCTTCATCTGTCTCTTCTGCTTCATCTGTATCTTCTTCCGGCATGCCCTCGTCCTCTTCTTGCTGGAGGAGGTCCGTCCTCCACGACTTCTTGCTCTAAAATGAGGCATCATAGGCTTTTATAGGCATATGACGTCACATTTCCAACACATGGCTCCCACGGCCCTGATTGGGCAGTGAAAACCATCTGATTTTTTTATTTTGGTGACGTCATGTAAAGGAAATAAAGCCAGCCAATCAGAATGGCTGTGCTTCCTTTCCCTTTAACAGGACATCATCAAAAGCAAGATGGCCTCTGTCACATGGTACTTGAGCCAATCAGATCATGGGAACCATATCCCCAATCTGATTGGCTGAAGTAGACCACGTGACTCCCTTTGGATGACGTTGTATCCTTTCTCCTACAACCTCTGTCACATGGTCTACTACAGCCAATCAGATTGGGTGCCACATAGTACCTCTCTTTTCTGACTTGGTTTTTATAGAACAGTTCTTGCAGCAGTGTCCACCGGACGTGAGAGAGTGGGTCTTTGACCGTAAACCAAAGACCTATGTGGACGCTGCTAACATGGTGTTACGCCGGTGGTGCCCGCAGACCAGACCCTTCCCTTATCCTGAGGTGGGGACTTATATGAGCACGCACCCGCAACAAAAGGAGCGTGTCCAGAGTGTGGTATTTTAGGCGTTGCCAGGCCAGGTGGTGTTAGCTTTAGCAATACTTGCCGGTACCGGTAAAGAAGTTCCGTAGTCATTGCTGTTAGCCAAGGTCAGGGATTGGAGAATTCCGGAAAGTCTGTTTCCAAGCAGGGATCGAGAGTCAGAGGTTGACGTCCGCCAAGCCCAGTCGTGCCCTGAGTAAATAAAGAGAGAAAGTGCCAGAGTAGACATCCGCAAGTGGAGACTATGTCGAGCGATGTGGAAATGGCAGGACAGGCATAATATAGTGAGGCTGGCGAATAGGAAGAGAGGGCAGACCTGGAGGACTCCATGGAGCTGTCCTGGATAGGTTGCCTAAAAAGGAATACAGGTGAGCAGTCTTTTTGCATGATTGACTTCTGTGAGAGTGTTGGGGGCGGGGCCTCACTGCAGGAGCAGTGAATAAATTAAAGGACTCTGACGCGCGCTTTGTAACGGGAGAGTGCGCGCACCAGTTTACAGAGGCAGCCACCATAGCTCAAGCCGCTTGCGGCTCAGCAACCATCCGCAGGGGACGAAGAGGGAGTCCCCCAACCATAGCAACTGGACGGGGCCGGCGAAGGGGGCGCCCCGCAGTAGCGGCCGGGACATGAGGTGAGGGGAGGTCACGCTGCAGCTGTCGTGACCCCCGCATCCTCACACATGGCAGATGTATTTGTCACCAGTCGGGCATTGATGTGCAAAAAAGGGCTTCCTTTGAAACGACCACTCCGACCAAGTGAGTCAAAAGTACACCTCAGTGGAAGAGCAGATGAAAGTGCACCCGAAGCTGCATTGTTCAAACACGAGAGGAGGTGTTAGCAATGCAATAAGACTGGTCAGATAAAGCCAGAGAGTACGGACCATCCGAGGTCCGGTGGACCCCATCAGGGGCAAAGCTCTCCAGCTACAAAGTCGGTTGCCAACATGCAAGGGGCACACACAGAAGAGCCAGGTACAACCATCCAGCCGGTCCACTGAGGGACGCCGACAAAGGATCCTGCACCTACAGCCTGTGGTACAGCAGCAGAGACGGAGGGACATCAGATTGCGCCGGTCGGGCTGCAAACCAACAACCATCGGAGATCGCCAAGCAGCTGGCTTGCTCGAATCTGGTGCCACTGTTACTCTGGTTCAAGCTGATATGGTCCAGCCAGAGGATCTGCTTCCAGGCACATGGATACAGGTGACCATGCCAGATGGAGGACCACGGTCCATTCAGGTTGCCCGTGTCTTTATTGATGGGGGTGCCGGACATGGCATGAGGAAGGTGGGGTATTGCCCAGGTTAGATACTGAGGTGCTCCTCAATTAGCTGAAGCACGTTACTTGTGTTTTTATGGTGGAGCTGACTCCTGTTGCAGTGATTACTAGGAGCCAGAGAAAAGGATGTACACCTGAGGATTTCGCCATCCCACTGAATTTGGGGTCAACAGTTCCAGGGATCTCTGAGGAGACCAGGCATGAAAGCCAGACTGAGTCGCAACAGTATGCTGGCTTACCTTCCCCTTTACTTGTTCCCCTTGCCCCCGACTTAGAGACTAAGGTGGCCAGGGTTATGGACCCAGTTTAGGGAAGCAGTGAGGTCTGATCCCAGCTTGGCAGGCATGAGACTCTGGGCATTCGAGTCTGCCTCGGACAGAGGGTCAGATCGGTTCTTATGGCACCATGGGCTCTTGTATAGAGAGTAGGGTTCTACAGGTCTAGCTAGGGTTTGAACAGGTAGAAGACAGTTAGTGGTACAGAGGGAGTATAGGCAGCAACTGTTACAGGTAGCCAACTCCATATCACTATCTGGGCATCAGCGGGTCACTCGGATGAGAGCCCGGCTGTTGCATCATTATTACTGGTCGGGGGCATCTGGGGCAGTGGCAGAGTTCTGCCGCACCTGTGATGCCTGCCAGTGAGTGGGTAAGGTGGGTGATCATGTTAAGGCACTCCTGAACCCACTACCAGTAATTGGGGAACCCTTCCAGAGGGTAGCTATGGATATAGTGAGACCCCTCATGATCCCAAGTTGGTCTGGCAAGCGTTACATATTCACAGTGGTGGACTTTGCCACCAGGTACCCTGAGGCTGTAGCACTTGCACCATCGATGTTAGGGCAGTAGCTAAGGCATTGTTAGTTATCTTCACTAGAGTAGATTTCCCTAGTGAGATTCTAACCGATCAAGGGTCACAATTCATGAGTGAATTGTTACAGTGTCCCTGGGATGCCTGCAGGGTGAAGCACCAGCGCACGACCTCTTACCACCCCCAGACGAACGGTTTGTGTGATAGGTTCAATGGTACCCTTAAGCAGATGCTGCAAGCCTTTATAGAAGCTGAGGGAAAAGATTGGGAGATTCACCTACAGCACTAGCTGTTTGCATACCGAGAGGTACCGCAAGAATTTACTGTGTTCTCTCCCTGAGAGTTGCTATATGGTCGCAGGGTATGGGGACTGACACGGGAGACCAATGCTTTTAACACCTTAATTCTCGGATACTTTGACTGAGCATAGCAGAAGATAAAATAAATTGTAATTTATTTACACAATGAACACACACTGCTTGATTTACAAAATACTATGAAAATACACTTACTAGTTACAATGTTAAATCTGGTTACAGGAAAGATCTTAGATGGAACTCTTTAACGCATGATGAATCTTAGATGGATCTTAGGTGAATCTCAGATGGAACTGTTACCTGAGGGGCTGCACAGCTTCTTATACGGTTAACATTCCTATCTCTAAGCTCTGCATCCAACCTCTGCATGGGAACGAAATATTCCCTCCTATTCTGGAGTTTTGCCAGTCCTGCGAAACCTCACACAAAGCTTCAGTATCGCAACTGGGCATGTGTGACAAATGATATCTACCCTCACTTGTCACTTAGCATATGGAACCTGCATCTCTTACCTGATGCCATTTTGTCTGCCTTAGCAAGATGGAGGTGTTTGCATCTACCCCTCCTCACTTAACACTTTACTTGGCTAATTCTTTTGAACTACGGCCTTTTTCCAGGCGCAGGGGAACCGAATCAGCAGGGTGGCTTAGAAGCCCGAGTCTAATTATGCATTGCTTACTCACTGGAATTTCCTGCCATGCATTTTAAAGCATAGTACTTGCACTTTAAGTGTTACCTCCTGTTCTGGACTGAATGAAAATTGCCTTATGTCGGTACTATTAAAACAGTTAAACTAGGGTAACTTTAATTCATCAATTTTTATAAAGCTTTATAAAAAATTGCGTGATAACCTTTTTAATGGTTTACATCAGCAGCGTTAACATCAAAATGAGAGAGCGAGAGAGAGACAGACACAGGGTGAGACAGGGTGGGTGACCAGAGGAGGCTGTGGGGGGGCCAAGGGAGGCTGTGGGGACCAGAGGTGACCAGGGGGGACGAGGGGCGACCAGGGGGGACCAGGGGTGAGGAATGAGAGACATGGGATGAGGCATGTGAGATGGCATGGGACATTGCTTACCTGTTTTGTGCTAGATTGAAAAGAAATGGTGGGCTTCACTGCTCAGAGTTTTGCTGCATGTAAAATAAAAAAAATCCTGGCAGCACGCTAAGTCGTGTCACACCAATCAGGTATTTTTAAAAATTTTAATAATTTTTTTTTTTCAGCACAGAACCGCGTGTGTTGCAGGGGTGGCCAGGAGGAATCGCCAGGGATCAAAATCCAGTAGTTTGGGGTGACCGGGCAACCAGATTTGACGAGCACTGTTTATAGAGTATACATTCGAATGAATGGGTGTGAAAGCAAACAAAAGTCTGTGACATCCTCACAGAGAAATACATTAAAATAGAAGTGGGGCGGACACATTGCAAGAAGAAATTACTATCGCTAGACAACTGGATTCCAAGGGATATCCAAAGACCAAGACGATAACCAAATGTAAGATGGGAAAGTGAAATTAGAACCTTTGTTGGCCTAATGTGGAGAAGAGAGGATTGCAACAGCAGTACAGTACCTGAAAGCTCAGTGGGGTCCTGCATCCAGCAATGGTCAACAAGTGCTGAAGATGCGATGCGTATGTGCGCGCATGCATGTATATAGATATACGTCATATATATATATATAGATAGATATATAGATACAGTATATAGATAGATATAGATATACATCATCTTCATCCTTCATTGATCCACTGCTGGAAACAGGCCTCTGCAATGATCTTCCAGATACTATTGTATACAGTACATGTTGCAACAACAGATTCTGAATTCATCCTCCCATCTTACTTTTGCTCTTTTGATATCCCTTGAAATTCAGTAGAGTACCATCTATGTCCAATGATGGTCATTTATTCTTGCAATATCTATGGCTCTCTGCTATTAAAATTTTTCACCCTTGTGAGGATGTCACAGATTTTTGTTTACATTTTGTAGATTTGTTGTATATATATATATATATACACACACACACAGTGTTCTACAAACCCAGGCTCCCGGGGCGACTCGAAATTGCCCCTTGGTGATTGGCCCAAGCAGCCCACGTGCTGCAGTTTAAATTCCCCCGCTCGCGCTGAATTTCCCCCTCTCACGCTGAAGGAAGGGGGGGCAAAGCCAGAGGCGGGTTCATGTTGCTGCAGGCAATTACCCCGCCTCCGGCTCCCTGAGCAGTGCCTTCCCTCCTCCCCTGCCTCTCTGACCTGCGCTTTTCCTCCTCCACAGCCTCTCTGACCTGCGCTTTCCCTCCTCCCCTGCCTCTCTGACCTGTGCTGTCCCTCCTCCCAGCCTCTCTGGCAGCCAGAGTGTTGATAGCGCGGTACTCGGGGGCGAGCACGGGAGCGTGGCACTCGGGGGTGGAGAGCGGGGGGGGGGCATGGGAGCGCGGCACTCGGGGAGGCAGGAGCGTGGCACTCGGGGGGGAAGCGAGGCACTCGCGTCTCATTATTGTGACCAAGGTGGAAGTGCTGCTGCCGAGGAGGACAAGGGGAGAGAAGAGAGCTCCTGGCATGTAATAACAGCGGGGCCCCCGGGGAGATCAAACCCTCAGTACCTGACTCGTGCAACATCCCTTGTCTCCTGTGTGTGTGTCTATCTGTGAGTGTGTGTGTGTGTCTGAGTGTGTGTGTATGAGTGAATCCACCCACCCAGTCACCAACCCACCCAGTCACCCACGCACTCCCTGTCACCCACCCACTCCGTCACCCACTCCCGTCACCCTCTGTCGCTCCCTGTCACCTCCTGTCTGTCTCTCTATGCCTCTCTCCCTGTCACCCTCTCCCTGCCTCTCTCTCCCTGTCTGCCTCTCTTTCCGCCTCTCTCTCTGTCACCCACACTCTCTCTCTCCTCTCTGTCGCACCCACACTCTCTCTCCTCTCTGTCGCACCCACACTCTCTCCTCTCTGTCGCACCCACTATTTTTCCTCTCTGTCGCACCCACACTCTCACACTCTGGATCTGGATATCTTATTTACCCTGTATATCTTAACTGCCCTATACCTACACAACCTATACTGCTTTCTTCCAGATCTAACTCTCGAGCTTCACATGGGAGACATCGGAATCCCCCCTAACCCAGAAAACAAGTAGGGAACACCTCCCCTCCACTGTATAACATTGCGGGAATGAGGGTAGCTGGACATTGAGGGACTGCAGATCAGGGAAGATCCCAGACAGGATTGCTGCTTTAGATATTGTGAAGTGGGGGCATCCAGGCACTGGTTAAGGGCATCAGGAAACTAGTCATTCACATCTGGCTTTTTTTTCAAAATCCGACATTTATACGCACACACACGTAATTATGTAACAACTAATTGTAGTCAAGTACTGCTCCGACAAAGTTTATTAGAGCAAAAACCGCACGGCAGGATGCGTGGCGGCAGCGTGGATAAGCGTTGAGAAGCGGCTCGTTCGCGTGACGTCGGTGACGTCACAGTCACGTGCGCGCCCGGCTTCCCCGGCTTCCCCGACTCCCCTGAAGGTTTGAAGTGAGGTAAGCGGGGGAGCGGGGAAGCAGAGGGGCACAGCAGGAGCAGCTAGGGGGTCGGGAAGGTGTATAAATTGCGCGCGGATTGGAGGGGGGGGGAACGGAGGGGACGCGGCTGGATGCGGCTGGCGCGCTGACTATTCTCAGCACCAGCCGGAGTAAGTCCCGGTCAACCGGCGGCTTTTGCTCGAATAAACTTTGTCGCCACTGTATAAATGTAATACAATAAATAAACTGTTATGTCAAAAACGAATGTTGTTCTTACTAGGAATTTATTCAATTTCTTTTTTTAAAAGCAGGGCTGGGGGCGGGGCTAAGGTTGGGCAGGGGGCGGGGCTAAGGGTGGGCTGGGTTGGGGCTAAGAGCAGGCTGGGGGCGGGGCTAAGTGGCAAGTAGATTTTTTTGGTTTGGCGAGTAGATTTTTGGGTGATTTTTTGACTTCTATATATAAATATATATATATATATATATATATATATATATATATATATATATATATAATCAAAAAATAAATAGATGATACCGTTCTGTGGCTAACGAAATGCTTTTATTTGTGCAAGCTTTCGAGATACACTGATCTCTTCTTCCGGCGATGTTACAATAAATGAAGCAAGCAAAGGGAATACTTAAAAACAGTGTCTCTTGGAATGTTATCTGTGCTTGTCCTTCCCCCGGTGTGGATGAGATTTATGGCTAGAGGTGTTAAACCATTTAACCATTTAACACCTCTAGCCATAAATCTCATCCACACCGGGGGAAGGACAAGCACAGATAGCATTCCAAGAGACACTGTTTTTAAGTATTCCCTTTGCTTGCTTCATTCATTGTAACATCGCCGGAAGAAGAGATCAGTGTACTGTATCTCGAAAGCTCGCACAAATAAAAGCATTTCGTTAGCCACAGAACGGTATCATCTATTTATTTTTTAATTATTGAAGCTCGGCTAACACGGTACTGATACCTCTACATATATATATATATATATATATATGTTTATTGTATGTCTTTATTTATATAGCGCCATTAATGTACATAGCTCTTCACAGTAGTAATACATGTGGTAATCGAATAAATAACAGATAATATAAATAACAGATCATGGGAATAAGTGCTTTAGACAAACATAACATTAAGGAAGAGGAGTCCCTGCCCTGAGGAGCTTACAATCTAATTGGTAGGTAGGGAGAACGTACAGAGACAGTAGGAGGGAGTTCTGGTAAGTGCGTCTGCAGGGGGCCAAGCTTTATGTATCATGTGTTCAGAATGTTCACAGTGCTATTCGTATGCTTCTTTAAGCAAGTGTGTCTTAAGGTGGGTCTTAAAGGTGGATAGAGAGGGTGCTAGTCGGGTACTGAGGGCAAGGGCATTCCAGAGGTGTGGGGCAGTCAGTGAAAAAGGTTTAAGGCGGGAGAGGGCTTTAGATAAAAAGGGGGTAGAAAGAAGACATCCTTGAGCAGAACGCAAGAGTCGGGATGGTGCATAGCGAGAAATTAGGGCTGAGATGTAAGGAGGGGCAGAAGAATGTAAAGCGTTAAAAGTGAGGAGGAGAAGAATGGAGTGTGAGATGCAGGATTTGATTGGGAGCCAGGAGAGGGATTTCATGAGGGGAGATGCTGAGACAGATCTAGAAAAGAGTAGAGTGATTCTGGCAGCAGCATTTAGGATAGATTGTAGGGGAGACAGGTGAGAGGCAGGAAGGCCGGACAGCAGGAGGTTACAGTAATCAAGACAGGAGAGAATGAGGGACTCAGAGTCAGAGTTTTAGCAGTCGAACAACAGAGGAAAGGGCGTATCTTTGTTATATTGCGGAGGAAAAAGCGACAAGTTTTAGAAATGTTTTGAATGTGAGGGGCGAATGTGAGAGAGGAGTCGAGTGTGACCCCTAGGCAGCATGCTTGGGCTACTGGGTGGATGATCGTAGTTCCAACAGTAATGTGGAAGGAGGTAGTAGGGCCAGGTTTGGGAGGAAGTATGAGGAGCTCTGTTTTAGCCATGTTGAGTTTAAGGTGGCGGAGGGCCATCCAGGATGATATAGCAGAGAGACATTCAGAAACTTTGGTCTGTATAGCAGGTGTAAGGTCAGGTGTTGAAAAGTATATTTGTGTGTCGTCAGCATAGAGGTGAAATTTAAACCCAAAAGATGTTATTAGGTCACCTAGAGAGAGTGTGTACAGAGAAAAGAGAAGAGGTCCCAGGACAGAGCCCTGGGGTACCCCCACAGAGAGATCAATAGAGGAGGAGGTGTTAGCAGAAGAGACACTGAAAGTACGATGGGAGAGGTAGGATGAGATCCAGGATAGAGCTTTGTTCCGAATACCAAGAGTATGGAAAATGTGAAGGAGAAGAGGGTGATCCACAGTATCAAATGCTGCAGAGAGGTCGAGTAATATGAGCAGGGTGTAATCACCTCTGTCTTTGGCAGCATGGAGGTCGTCAGTTATTTTAGTGAGGGCTGTTTCCGTGGAGTGAGCAGTGCGGAAGCCAGATTGTAGAGGGTCTAGGAGAGAATAGGTGTTGAGAAAATGGAGCAAGCGAGAGAATACAAGACGTTCAAGGAGTTTAGAGGCAAAAGGCAGGAGGGAGACAGGTCGATAGTTAGAAAGACAGGTAGGGTCAAGCTTGCTGTTTTTGAGTAATGGTATGACTGTTGCATGTTTGAAGGAGGATGGAAAGGTTCCAGAGCAGAGGGAGGAGTTAAAAATGTGTGTGAGCGTAGGGATTATAGTAGGAGCAAGAGGTTTCAGGAGATGGGAGAGAATGTTGTCAAGAGGGCAAGTGGTAGAGGGAGAAATGGCGATCAACAGCGACACATCCTCCTCTGAGACAGTGGAAAAAGAGTCAAGGAAGGCAGGAGGAGAGTTAGGAAGAGGTGTAGGATGAGAAGAAGAAACAGAGGGGATGTTCTGACGTATGGATTCCACCTTTTCCTTAAAATAGTCAGCAAAGTCCTGAGCGGAGATGGAGGAAGGAGAGGCAGCTGAGGGTGGTATGAGTAGAGTATCAAAGACAGAGAACTGTCGGCGTGGGTTAGACTTGTGCATGTTGATTAGTGCAGAAAAGTAGGCTTGTTTAGCTTGCGAGAGGGCAGAGTTGAAACAGGATAGCATAAATTTGTAGTGAAGGAAGTCTGCGAGAGTGTGAGACTTCCTCCAGAGGCGTTCAGAGGAACGAGTGTTGGAAAGCAGCATGCGTGTGTGGGAATTTAGCCAGGGTCTAGGGTTAGAAGGGCGAGTGCGGCAGAGAGAAAGTGGGGCATGTAGATCAAGTGTGGAGGACAAGACAGAGTTGTAGTTCCTGACCAGGTTGTCGGGGTCTGTAGCAGAGCTGAGAGGAGAGGGAGGAGCGTAAAGTGGACTCAAAGTCAGGTAAGTGAATAGAGCGCAGGTTTCTGCAGAACCGGGGGGTAGATGGAGGTGGAGAAGGGGAGAAGCGAGATAGAGAGAATGAGATGAGATGATGGTCAGAGAGAGGAAAAGGGGAAATGGAGAAATCAGAGAGAGAGAAGTTCTTAGTGAAAACCAGGTCTAACTAGTGGCCATCCTTGTGGGTGCTGGCTGCAGTCCACTGTTGAAGTCCAAAAGAAGAGGTTAGAGAAAGAAAGCGGGTAGCCCAAGGGAGAGAGGGGTCATCAATGTGGCAATTGAAGTCCCCAAGGAGAAGAACAGGGGAGTCTGAGGAGAGGAAGAAAGAGAGCCAGGATTCAAAGTGAGAGAGAAAGGCAGAAGGGGGATGAGTAGAGGTAGGTGGGCGATAGATGACCGCCACATGAACAGGGAGAGGAGAGAAAATCTGGACAGTGTGAGCCTCAAAGGAGGGAAAAGCAAGAGAGGGAGGAATAGGAAGGGTTCGGTAACGACAGAGAGAGGAGAGCAGGAGCCCCACGCCTCCACCCCTGCCATCAGTGCGCAGAGTGTGGGAGAAGGAAAGGCCACCGTAGGAGAGGGCAGCTTCCAGAGCAGAGTTGCCAGGTTGCAACTGAGTGAGCCAGGTCTCAGTTATAGCAAAGAGAAGCAGGGAGTGAGAGAGAAAGAAGTCATGCACAGAGAGGAACTTGTTAGAGAGGGAGCGAGCATTCCAAAGGGCACAGGAGAAAGGGAGAGAGGAGGGAGGGTGGCAGGGGATGGGTATGAGGTTGGAGGGGTTGACACCAGAAGGAGTAGAGGTTGCAGTTGGCAGGCGAGGACGAGCGCATGTATGAATAAGACAGGGACCAGGATTGGGAGAGATATCCCCAGAAGCAAGGAGGAGAAGCATGGATAGAAAGAGGATGTGTGAGGATGATTTGTAAGGGTGGGTTTTAGTGCAGGGGATATCGCTGTGTGGTGTCAGAGGACGCAGGTAAGAAAGGAGTTCATGTGAAAAGAGAAGTGGTGAAGGAAGGAGAGATGGAGATATATGAATAGCGTTAGAGACATACTGAGGCTGGTAAAAAGAAATGCATAATTTGAGAAGAAGTGAAGTCACAGCAAATATAAATGGTAAAGGCAGCATCACAGCAGTAATGATGCAGTCTGGTATTGATGATATCCTCCTTTCCAGCGTAGTTCAAATGCAGGAATCAGGGCCAGACGGGGTGTCCACTTCTTCCTCACTTCTTTTGACATTCCTTTTAAACTTCAGTTGTTCAGTAGTCATGCCACTTATAATGGGCCACTTGGATATGGGCTGCAGGCAGACTAGCTGTTCTGACTGGGTTTATATAGGCCTACTGTAAAAAGTCACCTGACAGTGTGGTTCTGTCTGCTTAATTAGCACATCTGAGGCACATTCAAACAAATGGTTTTCTACACAGGGTTTTATATATATAAAAACATGCTCTATATATATATATATATATATATACCATACAATACCGGTTGCAACACGACATCAAGGGACAGCACACAGGCAAGTAAATCATAAATTTTCTATATTTGATAGAAGACACAAAAACCGACGTTTCGGTCCCCCAATGGGACCTTTTTCACCTTGAGGTTTTTGTCGGCATATAGTTATGTATATATATGTATATATAGTTTTTTTTTTTTTATTGCAGTGTTCCATAAATACCATGTTAAAAAAAAAACAAGGGAACCCTATAGCTTTTGCATAATGTGAATTATTTATTAAAGCTACACAGTAACATCTCTTAAATGATGGAAAAACATAAATGCATTTTCTCTTAAATGTTAGTAGATAAAGACATATCAAATGAGTGTTTCTGAGCAGAGACGGTAAAACAATGTATTCCTGAAAAGCATATACTGTAGTCCCACTTTGAGTTATTGCCTACGGTTATATTTTATGTGCCTGTTTTTGCATTACAATTGTGTAAATAGATTAAAGGGACACAGGTCATAAAATGGCATACATTTCACTTAGGTAATGCAGTAATTACTAACCAGTATAAAAAAATATAATGTTTACTTTATTGAAACTGGAACTAAAAACCTTTGATACAAAGAAGCCAAGTACTATCAACACATGACAAAAAGCAAACTATCTATACAGTATCATACATATATTTTATAGAAAGTAGAAAAACCCAGCAAATTGTTCCTTACATTGTCATGTTTCAATACCGATTCATACCGTTTCAAAGCACACAGAAGGATTCAGTTTGCATGCTCTTAAATATATTTAATACTACTGTATTAGGTTGCACATACATCCACATAATCTTTTGTCTGCAATGCTAATTTCAAATTGAACCAAAATATGTGTTGCTTTTCTTCTTCAGTTGGCCACTCCATGTACGTTTTTGTGTTCATGAGTTTCCTCAGCTTGCAGAACCTTTTTGGGACAGTTTCTTTGTCAATGGGCTCTAAAAGAACCAGAATGGCGGTATCATTGTTTTCATCAAAAAGGCGGAAGTGGGAGAACTCTAACTCATACCTGCACCACTCGCTCTGGACAAAGTGCTCTGACAAGACAAATACAGTTTTGTAACTGTTCTCCATAGCATCAATAATATTGTCAATAATCCATTTGCCAGGTATAAAGTCACGTTTATGGAGACACAATTTCAGTGGTGGGTTGGTATTTTCCAGCTCCTGTACCATCATATTCTCAACCCATTCAGAGTCTCTTTCACTGTAAGAAATAAATGCATCATAACAGATATCTCTCTCAGATACCTTCAAAGGCTTCCTTTTAGCCTGCAGCCAGGCCCAGGTCATCTTAACATACCATATCACATGTAGGAAGTGGCAAAGAGCCACAGTAATACCTACTACTAGTATCAATGTAATACATGCTAATGTTACAATTAATGTTTGGTGGCACATTAACAGAGGAAGCCTAGCAAATTGTATTAGTTTCTGTCTGACTGAAGAAGGAGAATCACATTTGTAGTTATCAGGCCAACCAAGAAGCATATTTGTTTGGTACTGGATAAAGTCTAAAAATTGACAAGAACATACGTAATTGTTGTCACTTGCATCCAAGGTTGTCAATTTTGGAAATGGTTCCAAATCTGTTTTGGTAAAATCATTTATTTTGTTTTTGCTTATAATCAGCGCTACTAAATTAGGAAGGTGTGCATTTTCTGCTAATTTTGTTAACCTATTGTTTGATATATAAAGTTCCTTTAAAAGAGGTTGATCAACTGCAAAAACTGTGAGAAAATTATTGCTTACATCTAAAATTTCCAAATAATCAGGAATGCATGTGGTTATTTTTGTTATTTGACAGCTTGAGATATTTAAGTATTTGAGTTTTGGAGGCCATTCACATGGAGAGTTTGATGATTCAGCAAAGTTATTTTGACTTATATCAAGATTAGTTAGGTGTAATTGACTGGATAGTATTTTTCCAACAACTGGTAGGTCAGACAGGACATTTTTGCTGACATTTAAGGTTTGTAATAAAGGCCACGCGCCTCCACCTTCACGAAAGCAGGCTGAATTTGCCAAAAATATGTTTGCCAGTAGATTTGCACTAAGGTCCAGGTATTGCAGAGACAGAAAAGACCGTGAAAATTCACAGGGAACTAGAAACACTTTAGAATCAGTACAGGTAACGCTTGTAATTTTATGTGCTAGTTTATATGCAAACCGAAGGTCAGAGAACAAGTAGAAATTTGGTATATGTAAATTTTTTATAATAATTGTTCTAATTGATCTGAGCTCCTCCTTTAGACGTGGATAACCCTGCCCTGTTCCCAGAAGCTCACTGTCCTCTAAGACAACTTCTGTAACATTTCTGTAAGTGTCCATAATTTCAATTAGTCTTGCTAGACTGTTATCAGTAATTACGCAGTTTTTAAACATTAATTTCTTCACACTCGTGTTATTCAGGACTGCAAAGGCCATTACATCTTCAGGATTTATGAACGATGCATTTGTAACTTCTAACCATCTTACTGAACTTACAAGGTCCTTTATCATGACAGCTAAAAGACTAATATTTACTGTCAAAATAATGTGATCTATGTCCTTTATTACTTTCAAACTTTCCGCTGTATATTGTTTGAGATTTGAACAATTGATGTTAAGTTCATCTATGATCCCTAAACCCTCAAAATTGTATTTTTCAATAGCAAGAAAGGATGGATTTCCAAATTTTAAAGACTTCAGGGAAGAAAGACTGGAGAAGAGGGCGGATTTACCAAGGGATGTGTAGTGATTGCCTAAGAGATCCAAGTGCTGTAACATATGAAGATTTGTAAACCAAGCAG
The DNA here is from genome assembly GCF_040206685.1 of Ascaphus truei. Lineage (NCBI taxonomy): Eukaryota > Metazoa > Chordata > Amphibia > Anura > Ascaphidae > Ascaphus > Ascaphus truei. The sequence goes on from NC_134483.1 coordinate 404,747,760, forward strand.
ATGATAAGACAGTTAAGTCGTTATGTGACAAATCCAAATCTTCAAGATTTATAAGTGACTGAAACGAGTCGTCAGAGATGGTATGAATTTGATTATACTGCAGTAGGAGTATTTTCAGTTTCTTGAAGGGTTTCAGGTCAATTCCAGTGACAATCTGTATTCTGTTGTCAGACACATTTAACCCCTCCATTCCCTTTGGCAACCTGGAAGGAATAGTGTCCAAGTTCATCATGGAGCAATTACAAAAATTCCGGTGGTCACATGGGCAGTCAATCTTCTCTTTGGAACATATAGCAGTCACCAGTGAATAGATTATGCAGATCCTGCAGATATAATGCATCATTTTAGATTCGTAAAACCTAAAAATAGAGAGAATTAGAAAGCATGATTTATTTTTTTACTTTTTAATCGTTTTCTCCATCTTTACACATTTATAGTACAATTGAAGGAAACCAACATGAACATATGCAGTACTTTACAGTAATTCTTATGTTAATTATAATGTTAGATGTTGAAAGTTTTTAGTTTTGCTTGAAAGATACTATGGGTTATATTTTACCCTTCTTTATTGAGATATATATATAAAAAACTCCCGTGATCGCCTGTGACAGGTGAGCAGTTAGAGTGACTGATTCGGCCTCTTACTGCACGTCTCTTGAAGACAGGCAGACCCCGGTAGGATTCACATAGCAGCTACCCCTGCTGTGTTAATCTGATGGGCCATTAGTCTGCCGAAGCAAATTTTGAGAGAATCTCGGGACATTCTCGAAATTCAGTTCGAGAAATGTTCGAATAACGGCCGCTGCATCTGTACCTGTAAACTATAATTAATTATTAGAAATAATAGATAATACATACATGTCTAATACAAATAATGCACGTACTGTATATAATATATACTGTAGAATGTGGAGAGTAAGCGCAGATATAAAATGGTTAACATTCAATTACAGTACCTTTAATATAAGGCTAACATTGAAACAGGTTATTTTCAGTACCATACTTACCTGTACTATACTTACTATACCTGTACTTACCTTTCTACAGTACATTACAGTACCTTACTACACCCAATGGGTAGCAGCCCTTCTTGCAAGTGCCTTTAATTCATCTGCATCCTGTGAGTAGGCTGGGCATACGAGCCAAGAATATACAGAGTGCCTTATCTCAGATTTACATACATCTACACTTATATTGTTTGTTTTGTTTGTCTTTTTTTCCCTTATATGCTCCCCTGGATTGTTTGAGAAATATCCTTACACCTTGGAACCCCTTAAGACAGGTCCCACCAGAGGGTTTGAGCTGGGACATTAGACTTCCACTTTTATTTATACTCTGTATTTTATTTGTCACTATTGGATTTTATTATTTTTTATGTGTATTATTATATAGCTTTATACTTTCACTGCTTGATTTCACTTACAGTTGTTTGTGCCTTTGTTATTCACCTTCACGTATTCACAGTATATTGTAGCAGTACTAATACACACTGGTTAAATAAGTCCTGTATGAGTAGCCAATTACAATGAATCAGTGACTCCTGGCATACAGTAGATCATGCTGAAAACTTGAGAGAAGATGTAGGCATTTTTTAACCCTAATATATGGTACGATTGATAATATAGAATATTGTCTCTTTCTTTACAGACCCAGATGTCCAAGAAGCACCAGCCATTGCGAAGAAGGAAAATAAAAAATTGAACATTTTGAAGAAGAGGTGACGTTGTATTGTTGTATTATTATTTTTCCCTTTATTATCTTGTCCAAATAAAAATGTTCATTCTGTACATATACTTTTTGGTGTGTTCTTTATGAACAGGACACGCATGCGCAGAAATGTGATGACACGCATACAGTATCATTTCAACAAGTTTCCAATTTGCCATACATGCATGCGAATAAATGTGATGAGATGCACATGCGTTTCAACAAGGTTTCAATTTGCCATACACGCATGCGAATAAATGTGATGAGACGCATATGTGTTTCAACAAGGTTCCAATTTGAGAAACACTCATTCGCAGAATACATATTTTACATTCAGAAGAAGAGGCGACGTTGTATTTTTGGCTAAGGAGCCTCAGAAAGGACTTCTTTCCCATGTACAATACAGACGAGACCACGAGTATTCTAAAGCTTGCCTTAAACTAGCCTGGTCACATTCTGGGTATGTGCTGGGTGTAACCTGGCTAGTTTAAGGCAAGTTTAATGAATTTCTGCATTGACTAATGACCCATATTATTAACACCACAGGGGTCCCTGGCAGTCCCATTCAATTTGAATGGGACTGCCAGGGACCCCCGCTGTTAATCTGATGGGGCATTAATCAATGCAGAAATGTTGGGTCTAGTTTAAGGCATGTATCCAGCATGTACCTGGATCTTTTTGGCGATTGCCACTGGTTTGTGTTAGAATAGTCGCAGTCTCTGCTGTATACTGTATGAACTCATAATGTTAATCTTCAAATTACAATTACACACACTTGAAGTACTGTAGGGCAATAAAAGGCAGGTTGAATTGCAATTAGATTTTTAAAACAACAACTCGCGATCGCCCACTTCATTTTCTTGATGGTATTGCAAACAACGCTAAAATGCTATTTTCTGCACTCGATCAAAAGACTAGTAATCTCGCGTTTTAGCGAGAGAATATTTCGAGAAATCACGCACCATGACCCGGTAAGCAAACGGATACAACGTGTGAAATGTTCGAATAACGGCCGCTGCATCTGTATTAAGATAACTGAAGTCTCCTCAATTACAGTGCCTTTCTGAAGCTAATGACATTAACATTGGTTAGGCAAAAAATAAAAATGCTCAAAATAATCGCAAAATTCACTATGTACAGTATCTCAGTAGTATACGTTTGAAATTATGTTTGGCACAGGAATTTATGTTGTAGTGAGCCCTAGTGAAAGTCCATTTACAGACCAAAACTTTTGACAACTGCAATAAAGTAGGCATTTAACCCCTCTCTACTCCCCACCCATCCCCTCACTCCCCTTCCAATCCCCTCCCCATCTAGAGAAGTCTCTAGAAAAGTGGAAACAGAATCCCAGTAACTGGCCTTGAGAGAAGGGAAGGGGAGTGTTAGACTATTTCCCACCCCCCCTCCTCTCTTCACCCCACTCTTGCTCACTCTCCAAGTTCCCGCACAATAGCCCCCTCTTTCACAATATACCCATAATAGCCCCTTCCCCATAATACCCACACCTCCCCCAAAATAACCACACCTTAACTTGGTGGTAGCCTCAGGTGCCGTGCGGCCGTGGAAGTTATGCCCAACTTAGCGGTTACTACCGCTAAGGTAATAAAGGGGTTAACCCCTCCTACTAAACACTCAGGAGGCGTAACCACCCACCCTAAGGCAATTACAACCTTCATCAACGCCCTCTACCACCAACAAACCAGGTACTTCTGTTTAACCCCTTCATTACCTTAGTCACTAAGGTAATGAAGCTCTGCTGTTATTTATTTTTAATTATATACTGTAGGATTGAAGCAGGGTGTCTTCGGAACTGATATTAATGCGGGTCAGCTCCGAAGACCAAAAGCTTCAATCCTATGTTGTAAAAATAAATTATACTACATCCGATGCAATTAGCAAAAACAAAAATTAGTTTTTCAGCCACGATTTGCATCTTGGAGCTATTAGAATAGCAGTTACTGGAAAAAATGTGAGTTTCAGCTTTTATTTAACTACTGTTACCACTCGGTTTGTTTTTGCAAGAGTGATAAAAAAGACTTGTAAAAAGACTTGTAAAAAAAAGCCGTTTACAGGCGATTTTGAGATGTTATCACGGCTTTCTGAATAGCTACAGTACACATGCAAAATCGCTTGTAAAGTGTAACTTTATAAGCCTAAAGTCACTTATCGAATCTACTAGTATAGGCCACTTTGGCTTCATTTCTAAAACTTCCAATGGTCAAGCTACAGATCATAACGAACTGTAACACTAATCTAGCCTGAGTTAATACCTACAAATATTTGGGTATATGGATAGACTCTAACATTTGGTCTGCATAGTGACAATCTACAGTAACATCAATAATGTATCCCAAACTGGGTGTATTTTATAGAAATATATTCTGCCTAAGCCCCTTGGTCAGAAATTCCACTGAACAGCACTTGCTGATGCCAATTATTGACTATGGGTTTACAGTGTATGGTACAGCACCCCAAATTTACCTCAGCAAACTTGACGTTCAATACAAATAAAAATGACATTTTGTCTTATTATGTAGCTACAATACCCAGCATTGCAATATGTTAAATGCACCAGGTTGGCTATCCCTTGAGTCCAAATGCAATGTACATTTATCCTCTCTTACCTTCAAATACTTTCTTGACAATTTACCCAATTATATGAGCAGGCTTCTCACCCCTAGTCTACACAGCACTTATCTCCTTGAATCTGTCTTTAGAAGCCTGCTTATGGTTCCATGGTTCAATAAAGAATCCAATTGCTCTTCCTTCTCCTACCGAACACTCCCCTTCGGGAAAAATTTCCAGAGTCTCTCAACCCCCCCCCCCCCCCCCAATCAAAGTTCTTTTAAAGACTTTGACTGTTTTATACTTTAAACATGTTTGTAACTGTAACTTACAATGTTGTCTAATTATCATTGTATACCCAGGACATACTTGAAAATGAGAGGTAACTTTCAATTTATTTTACCTGGTAAAATATTTTATAAATAAATCAAATAAATAAACCCCAAACTCTTTGCATCCTTGTGGAGACGGCACTAAAGTTTTTATTCTCACCTGTCACAACTAGAGAGGGCAGTGTTACATCCTTACACAGGGATCCTGTCTTTCACTGAACTGCCTCAGTCTACCGCCTGTGCCACGCACCGATGCGTCTGCAAAAAGAAAACAGTTACCATATGGCTAAAAACAGCAGAGAGGTAAAGCAGCATCACAGGCTGGATCTACTTGCTATAACTATTGCTTGCCCCTCTAACAGTGAAGGGGATGTTACAAAGTTATGTTTAGTTATGACTGGATTTGCTTAAAAGAGCACTGACCTGCAGGCAGGACCTGGATGCAGCTGGAACTGTGACTGATATAAGATCCCTGTAGAGTGGTGTCAGATAGACGTTCTGTGCTCACCGAGTTAGACAATAAGATCACTTTTCCACTTTTTCAGATGCAGGGTTCATGTCGCAGATTTAAGCAGCACACACAATCTGATGTGGGTGGAAAAAAAGCTCTGCCTATTTTAATTTTGTAGCCGGGGAAACCCCAGGTACACAGAGGCTGCTTCTGTCTGAGAAATAAGCAAGAGATGGTTTTAGAAAGGGAAGAGGCGGAGCCCAGCTCGCTGGGATGATGTTGTGACTGTGACTCACAGTAGTACAGTGCTGCCAAAAGACATTTCGGCACTGTAAGTTGCAAGTTCTGCTGGAATGTTTACTTCCTCTCCCACAAAGACGGCGAGGTCTGTGGAAGGGTTTTGTGAAATGCACCGCACATGTCCTATGTAGGCACGTACATACATAGCGTATACAGAAACACAAAAGGAAATGCATAGCACACAAAAGGCTAGATAATGTAAAGGTTCGATATTGCTACGTTAAAATAGAATTGTGGTGATAATGACCGCTGTGTTCACTAAGAATTATATATTTGTAAATGGGTTGCAATCTTAATTTATTAAATACCTGTAGTGTGTGCAATAGAAATCTGTGTTAATAAACACAAGCAATGCGATAAATAGGGTTATGTAATAGGATTTCTTACAAAACTGTGACAGAAATGTATGTAGCGCACTATCCCCCACCCCTGGGAGATATGGTGGCTACTGTGTGTGTGGTGCGTTACCTGTGGCTCACAGGAGGCCTGAACCTCCGCTTTTGGGAGCCTGGGGTGTACCTGATCCATCTGGTGACAGCGCCTCCACATGTGTGGGATCCTAACCGTGTTGGATAACCCCGTGCAGGACACTATATAAGTAATATACACTGGTATGGTATAACAAGTTTATTGACTGCGTAAGAATAATAACGATAATAATAGAACCACTCAGGCCTCGCAGGGCCGTAACCCCCACACCGTGCCCCCAAAACCGTGTCCACACCTCGGTGGGGTTTACCCCAAAGTACTGAGGTACTGAGGTGTCCTAACCACCCAGGTGTCCACAGAGTCAACCCACCCAAAGTGTGTGTGACAGCTCTGCCCACACCCGCGTGTTACTGTTGGTGCGTTTGTAGAATGGTGGTATACCTGCCGGGTGCTCCAACTGAAGATAAGGGATCCACTGATCCAGCAACGTTGTTCGTGATGGCTTCCGCCTCCACATGGGGTGGTATCCGGTTGGAGTGTCCCACCGTGAAGATAGTCTCTGTGCGTTTCGGTGAGGTCTGGCCCCAGACAACAGGCCGCAACTTCTACGCAGTGTTCAGCTGTGTCCCTGACACTAATGATGCTAAGCGGGGCAGTGTCCCTGTCTAATGGGCCTGTCCCTACGGCAGCGACAAGTTATGTGGGAGACGGGGCCTAGAAGGGGGTCTCTGGCCTACTGCAGGGGCCAACTAACACCTTGCACCTACACCCTCTGATGTCCCAGCAACGACTGGTGTGGCTTGCAGCGTGCCAAATGTATCTATTTTGGCCGCAGGAGATTGCTGCAGCCCGATTGGCTGTTTCGCGCCATGTGATCTAGCAGCCCCAGGGGCGTTGTAGTCCCCGCGGAAAAAAACGAATGTTAGATCTTGAGGTTCTGGTTGATGGGGGCCAAATACACACAAGAACATTTTTCAAAGAAGTACATTGCAATAACTACTTACTAGCAAGCAGCAGCCATAAAGAATCCTGGTTAGGGAACATACCTCAGGATGAGTTCAGACGCTTATAACGCAACTGCTCACTGACTAAAGACTATGAAGAACAGATTAAACCTATGTACGACAAATTTATTCCGAGGAAATACTAAAAAAATGAAAAAAGGATTGCAATAGAAAGTAAGATCAACCCTAAAAAGTTCTTTAAGTACATCAATAACAAAAAAATATAGAAAAAGCAGAAGTATTAAACAAATTCTTTGCCTCTGTGTTTACCATGGAAGAATCAATTTCAATAGTAGTGCTGCAGGAGGAAGCCACAACTTCCATATTAATGAACAATTGGTTAACTGAGGAAGAAGTTCATACGTGTCTTGAAAAAAAAAAAGTAAATAAGACACCTGGCCCAGATGGTATGCATCCAAGAGTTCTCAAGGAGTTAAGTTCAGTAATAGCCAAATCATTACATTTAATATTCAAGGACTCCATTTCCACAGGCTCAGTACCACAAGATTGGCGTAAAGCAGATGTGGTGCCTACAGTATATTTAAAAAGGGAGCTAGATCACAACCGGGGAATTACAGACCTGTAAGCCTGACTTCAATAGTGGGGAATGAATACAGAAAGGATGGGGGAGCACAGTTGTGGGAAACAGGCAGTGTAATGGGTCTAGTAATATAAAAATAGAGCGGTTATACCCTGAGCCAACGTAATAGCTCAGGTGGCAGATGACCAATTGAAAGGGCGAATATACATAGATGTGAATATGTGGGTGAGAAGGTAAAAAATTGTAATATATAACTTACACGGCCTTGTGTAAGCTCAGTCTCATCAAGGTTTCTTTGGGGATCCCGTGCTCTTGCAATAATCCTTTTTCTCTCCGCGATGTGAGTTCTTCTTCTTGTTGTATGTCCTTATTGCTTCGTAGTTCAGTGTTTCCACTCCAGGAGGATTTCCTCTCATATAAACAAAAGAGAGGATATGGTTAAGGCATATGTATATAGAGGCGTCAATGTGGGGGAGGATAGGGTATTGATGAACCACTAAAATGAAATTGTATGATCTAACACTCACACGGGCCAATGTGAGTGTGGTCCTATCTTGGTGTCTTGTTCCTGCCCTTTTAGGGATATTACCCAATTGGTAGCAGGTGGTGATGAAGGAGTGGGGACAATGATAAAAGATATAATATCACAATACTCACACGGGCCAGTGTGAGTACACACTCCTAGCGGTTTCTTTATACTTCTATTCCTGGTGTGACTGACGCTGAAGATAGCTTGTAACATAAACAAATGACACTAGGGTCTGGAGGCTAAAAACTAATTTTAATAAGAACAAGAAAATAAAACAAAATAAAACAAAATAAAACAGAAACCAAAGGCTTCTGTGGGGAAATAAAAGCAAAGGGGGGCAGTGCGGTGTATAGTGGTAGGGGATCTCGCCTTCCGCGTCCGGATGGGGAGCTACAACTGCACCTCTGCCTCCTCTGTGGTGTGCTGTGAAGTGTGCCAGAAGAAAAAAAGAGCAACGCGTTTCGTCCGGAACTGGACTTCCTCAGGCTCTGTAGATCTACAGAGCCTGAGGAAGTCCAGTTCCGGACGAAACGCGTTGCTCTTTTTTTCTTCTGGGACACTTCACAGCACACCACAGAGGAGGCAGAGGTGCAGTTGTAGCTCCCCATCCGGACGCGGAAGGCGAGATCCCCTACCACTATACACCGCACTGCCCCCCTTTGCTTTTATTTCCCCACAGAAGCCTTTGGTTTCTGTTTTATTTTGTTTTATTTTGTTTTATTTTCTTGTTCTTATTAAAATTAGTTTTTAGCCTCCAGACCCTAGTGTCATTTGTTTATGTTACAAGCTATCTTCAGCGTCAGTCACACCAGGAATAGAAGTATAAAGAAACCGCTAGGAGTGTGTACTCACACTGGCCCGTGTGAGTATTGTGATATTATATCTTTTATCATTGTCCCCACTCCTTCATCACCACCTGCTACCAATTGGGTAATATCCCTAAAAGGGCAGGAACAAGACACCAAGATAGGACCACACTCACATTGGCCCGTGTGAGTGTTAGATCATACAATTTCATTTTAGTGGTTCATCAATACCCTATCCTCCCCCACATTGACGCCTCTATATACATATGCCTTAACCATATCCTCTCTTTTGTTTATATGAGAGGAAATCCTCCTGGAGTGGAAACACTGAACTACGAAGCAATAAGGACATACAACAAGAAGAAGAACTCACATCGCGGAGAGAAAAAGGATTATTGCAAGAGCACGGGATCCCCAAAGAAACCTTGATGAGACTGAGCTTACACAAGGCCGTGTAAGTTATATATTACAATTTTTTACCTTCTCACCCACATATTCACATCTATGTATATTCGCCCTTTCAATTGGTCATCTGCCACCTGAGCTATTACGTTGGCTCAGGGTATAACCGCTCTATTTTTATATTACTAGACCCATTACACTGCCTGTTTCCCACAACTGTGCTCCCCCATCCTTTCTGTATTCATTGCTTACAAGGGTCCTGGATAGATCCTGCTGGGGTTCCGAGTCACAGGAGGACATCACTTGAAAATCACACTCAGGCAGTATCATACTCCGCTTTTTTATATTTCAGCTTATCTGACCTAGCTCTACAGAGATAGCGCCCGGGTACCTCCTCTAACACATTTCAATAGTGGGGAAACTACTTGAAGGTTTAATACGGGATAATATTCAGGAATACCGAATGGAAAATAAAATCATTAGTAATAGTCAGCATGGATTTATGAAGGATAGATTATGCCAAACTAACCTTATTTGTTTATTGAGGAGGTAAGTAGGAATTTAGACCAGAGTAATGCAGTTGATGTGGTCTACTTAGATTTTGCAAAGGATTTTGATATGATTCCACATGAGGTTGGTGTACCAAATAAAACAAATTGGACTCAGTAAAAATATATGCACCTAGATTGAAAACTGGTTAAAGGACAGACAACAGAGTGTTGTCATAAATGGAACTTTTTCAGGTTGGACTAAAGTCGTGAGTGAAGTACCTCTGGGATCGGTACTGGGACCCCTGCTTTTTAACTTGTTTATTAATGACCTTGAGGTTGGCATCGACAGCAAAGTCTCCATCTTTGCTGGTGATACTAAATTGTGTAAGGTAGTAGAATAAGAGCAGGATGTAATTTCTCTCCAGAAGGACTTGGAGAGACTGGAAACGTGGGCAGGTAAATGGCAGATGAGGTTTAATACATTTGTAAGGTTATGCATTTGGGATGCAAGAATAAACTGGCGACTTACAAATTAAATGGGGATAAATTGGGGGAATCCTTGATGGAAAAGGATTTAGGAGTGCTTGTAGACAGCAGACTTAGCAATAGTGCCTAAAATCATGTAGTAGCTGCAAAGGTAAACAAGATATTATCTTGCATTAAACTGGCAATGGAATTATGCCCCTTTACAAATCATTGGTTAGACCACACCTTGAATATGGAGTACAATTTTGGCACCACTCCTTAGAAAAGACATTCTGGAACTAGAGAGAGTTTGAATTTTTCAAAAATGGTTAAATAATGGCCCTTCACATGAGTCGGATAAAATAAGGACTTCCCCTTGAGCTTGAAATTCCATTCACATTCCATTAAATGCAGGGACTGGAGGAACCTAGGAGAGACCTCTTTGTTCCTCCTAGAGTTCATCCAAATCCTGCACAGTACAAAAATCCTTGAATGTAATATTGAGGGAAGAGAGCAAAAAAAGGGGGCACAGGCCCTGAGTCAGGAATTGCATCATGATTATCAGTCCCAGTTGATTTTTCTTCTGTGACCGTTTCTGATTCCTGAAAAAAAATTCTTTAAGGTTAGTTTCCTCACAAACTTGTGTACGTCAATAACTGTCCCAAATAGTTAAAAATCCATAGTTGGAGCAAACGTGAGTCTTGAGAAATTTCCGAAGAAGGAAAATCGAGCCCTGAAATATTGATCACAATGGTGTGATTATCTAAAAGTTCTTTTTTCTCTTGTTGGTCATACTGTTCCAATCTCCTCCTCTTACCTCTTCTGGTTCTTTTGCATTTTTTTGGAAAAGAGGAAAGTATTTTTGCTGCTGTTGAAATGGCTTAGGATTCCTTAGGGAAAAATCTGATTTCACTTGGGGCCCCCAAAAAGTGCACCCATGGAGGGTGGTATCCAGAATGTTCATCTGAATTAATAAAGGAAAAGGGAAAAACAAGGAATTTGCGCTCAGGCTGTCCTATATAGATTCTACTGGTGAGATCCCCTTGCAGCTGTGCACGCTGAAACAACTCCCCGAACGCTCCTAAGATTGAGAACCCCCAAGGGGGATCTCAAAAAGACAAAGAAAATGCGCACACAGCGCACCAACGATCAGTATTAAAAATATAACAATTTTAATATCTGGTCAAATGACCACACACAAATTATCCAGTGACAACTGAATAACACAGTTACAAAAAACAACATTAACAATCAATATTAGTAAAGAAAACACAATATACAACAGTTACATAAAATGCGGAACTCTCCCCTACGAGGATACTAAACTGGCACTGGCTTCTATGAAGCCTATACCATAAATCATATTTGTCTTGAAAACATTCACATAAGAAGTTCAACTACAGCAAAGATGATTATAAAGCCACAATGAGGGGAGCAGATACTGACCACAAGCAGCAGCGTGTAGCCGTGGCTGGCGCTGATGTTAAGTCTGGACTGCACCAGCACTCGGCAGAACTCTCCTCCACTCACACTTCCTGGTTCCGCTGTCCCAGCCAATGGGTGAGCGCGTTGAACAGCCTCTCATAACTTCTAAGTGTTTTGCAATAGTGTGCTTCATCAGGATTTCACGTTAGAGGCTGCTCACGCGGGTATAAGACACTGGCAGCCAATGAAATCAGGCCATTGCACTGATACAGAGAAAGCAGATGTATCAGAGTAAATAAACAGTGAAAAGACAGTGGCAATAAGTTATTTCCATCACTGAAAGGTACATAGTCAATAAATGATTGACAAACTGTGATAAAAATCTCCCTAAACCTAACTAAAGAAATATATGATAAACATAATACATTTACACCAGTTGATATATTGCTAGAGCAGCTAAGTATACTGCATAAATGTAATAAATGAAGTTAACGTGATCAATATTATACATATGAATGAATTAATAAAATTAATAAATCAATTCATTAAATCAGTGAATTAGTGAAACTAATAAGACTACATCTATTTTGCTATGACTGGCTTAAATGTAACCAAATGCAAGAATATACACAATATACATAACAAAACATAACCAATATGCATAACAACAAGAATTAGATGACAGATATTAATAATAAGTTAAAAAATATCAAAGTTAATTTAACAATTAATATAAAGTAATTTAAAGTCAATGTACAGTATGTACGGGCAAGCAGGCTTCACCAAAAGATCTGAGATTATTAGTATTTATCTATAATCTCCTAATCTATCTGTAACACTCGGCCGGCCCTCAAGCCAGACGAGACCCCGGGACTGAGTTGGAAAGGAGAAATACCACACACCTAACAGTAAACGGGGGCACGGCTGGAGTGTGGAAGTAGCGTAGTTGGTCCAGGAAACAAAAATAGAAAGAGTACAGTACTTGCCAACTCCAGCATCGAAGGGTAAAGTCCGTAAGCCAATGGTCAAGGTGTAGGGAGAGCAGCGTGGTAGAGTGTCCGCAAGCCTGGGTCGTGGAGCATAGAGAGCAGTGTAGTAGAGGTCCGTAAGCGGAGTCCAAGGGATATAGAAGACTGCAAGGTAGAGAGTCCAAAGCCAAATCCAAAGTGTACCAGAGAGCAGCGTAATCAATGTCCAAAGCCAAGGGTCAAAATCCAGGGAGGTCAGCAGAGAATCCAGGGACAGGAACTGAAACACAAGAGAGCCAGGCAGAAGCAGACAGCACCAACGTACAGAAGCTATGCAGAGAAATGTGGTAATGACGAGGGGAAACTAAATAGTGGGCTGGGACCTATCAGAGGAAAGGGAGGAGCGGAGGTGCGGCCCAAGGGAAGCCCCGATAGGGGAGAATAGTTTGGGGGGCGGACCTGGTGGAGCAGGGGCAGGGAAATGCACCGATGCGCGCATCGCATCTGAAGAGGCGGGGTCAGGTTCCCGGCACCAGGAAAGGGAAGCCTGGGTCTGCACGCCCCCGCAAGGGTGACGCGCATGACCCGGAAGTGCGAGAGCAGCTGCAGGGGAGACGCTGAGGGCTGGGGCACGCCGCCGGGGACCAGAGGCAGTGGGGAGAAGAGGTAAGGAGGCGCTGGTAGTGGGAGTCCATGCAGCGCGGGTCCTTACAGTACCCCCCCCCCCCCTCAGGGATCGGACTCCGGACGATCCATCCACGGTCTGAGGGGAAAATTTTTGTGGAATCGTTTGAGTAGAGCTGGAGCGTGAAGATCAGCATGCGAGACCCAAGAATGATCCTGAGGTCCGTATCCTTTCCAGTGGACCAAAAACTGGAGTTTGCCCCTGGAGATGCGAGAGTCAATGATGGACTGAATTTCAAACTCCTGTTTTCCTGGTACAATGGCGGGAGGAGGCCGAAGTGAAGGATTAGCAAATCGTGTGCCTTGGATGAATGGTTTCAACAGTGAGACGTGAAAGACGAAAAAAATCTTCATGGAGGGAGGCAAGCGCAGCTGATAGGCCACAGGATTAACTTGTCTTAGAATAGAGAAAGGGCCCAGAAACCTGGGAGACAGTTTAGGGGTTGGGGCCTTCAGTTTAATGTTTTTAGACGAAAGCCAGACCTTCTCTCCAGGTACGAACTTGTGAGCCTCCCGACGGAGCCTATCTGCTTGTCTCTTCTGTCTAAGGACAGATTCCTGTAAAGCTGTTTGGATCCTCCTCCATGACCCCTGTAATGGCTGCAACTTGATGCCTGTCTGTCTCTTCCATTATCCCACTGGTAGCCGCTACAGGGGTCACTCTTGGATTCACTGCTGCACTTGCTGCATGGTGGCTTGCTGATCCACTGTAGGTGCCAACCCAGAAGAAACTCTCGGTTCTGGTAGCCGTGTCTCCCGCATGTGGGGAGGCATTCCAGGCTCTGAAGTCTGCCCTGGCAAGCGCTCCTATCCTGGCAGCTCCTGATTACAGCAAGAGATTCCTGGTGTAGACCGATGTCTCGGACAATGGCATTGGCGCTGTACTGAGCCAGATAGGCGAGGACGGGGGAGAACACCCGATCGTCTACCTGAGTCGCAAGCTGCTGCCTCGGAAGGTGGCTTATGCCACCGTTGAAAAGGAAGGTCTAGCTATAGTTTGGGCATTGAAGAAGCTACAGCCCTACCTGTATGGTAGAGCCTTTACCATAATCACTTATCACAATCCCCTCAGATGGATACAGAGGGTGTTGGGGGAGAACGGGAAACTGCTTCGCTGGAGTCTTGCCTTGCAAGAATTTGATTTCACAATTCAGCACAAGAAGGGCTGAAGAAGAACACAGCAATACCGATGGACTCTCTCGACAGGACATTCCTAGCGACCAATGAACCTCCAGGACATCCAGGCTTGTGGAGCCACCTGATAGGGTGACTGCCGCAGAGCCTTCATCTTGAGGGGGGTGACACGGTAGAGGGTAACCGGCCTTCATAATAAAGGTGAAGCCTGGCTGGCTTCCCCTAAAACCGTATGTCAAGGGTTGAGAGTGTCAGCTCTTGAGTTTAGTAATGCACCCTGTAATGTTTCCCTGTACCTCTGTTCCCATCATACTGTCCCCTGCAGGATTAAAAGCTATGGAAACATGTGTGGTTAGGGTCCCCCATAGGAAATAGCTGCAGAACAGGGACTTTGGGAGCGTGAGGCTAAGGGTTGATATCGGGAGGGGGGGGGGGCAACTAGTGTCAAAAACGGTGTAAACTTTTGCTGACGGAGTTACAGGTAGTGGGGAGAAGCATGTGGGGAGCGCAGGTATCACCATATGTGGGGAAAAAATATATATATGTGGTGTAGTGTGTTTACACAGATTCAGCAATCAAAAACAAAAAATCACGATTGGGGACTCACACTCTCCCAGTGAAAGATAGGCGGTGGATACAACAATGCAGACCCAGTCAGTGGATGATAACAGGAATCAGCAGCATATTCCCTCGATGTGAAAGATAACACACTTAGTGCATGTACCAGTTAAATGTTTATCCAGGAAATAATTATTGCACTTACATTAGGCACTATGTGCTTAGACACATAACAAAATCGATGCGCAGCTCGTTCATGCCACCAGCCCTGCTCCCGAGGTTGCGTCGCGTCACTTCCGGTCGGTCCGTGACATCAATTCCGGTTGCGACCGATCGCAATGATGAAATCACCGGGTGGAGGGGGAGATGATGGATAACGTCTCCAGCTGCTGCAAGTTCAACTCTACGCGTTTCGCTGGCTTAGCAGCTTCATCAGGAGTTACGGGTAGTACTGGTATTTTACCCACAAATTGCATATGATTTGTGGATACCCATCTGTAGATAAAGACGTGGTGTGTTATGGATGTCACATGCAATGAATAGCTTAAATATTACCTGTTTTGGATTTTACATGTTCCCTGTCCCCAATCAACATGAAACTTCGGGAATGGGAGTTTTAGGTGGGATATTTGGGTTGAAATATATTCCTCTTGTTTGCAGAAGTTCGGGGGACCCAGGTACTGGGGATCCCGTAATTCTCCACAATGTGCAGGCATGTTTTGCAGGTGTGCAAGGTGAATTACACCGGGGCTCCCAAGTGTCCCCCAGAATCCTGGTTTTCGAGCCCAAAGGTATCCCAGATCCATTTCCCACACAGGTATGAGAGTTCCCAAAAGCTATACTTTATTAAAACAGTGTTTTAATTTTTGTCTATACAGTCAGCTCGGGCATCTACATCAGAGTTCAAAGAAGGGAGGATGTCCAGAGGTGACAACCGTTTGGTGAGCAGGGAAGGGCGATTGGCTAGGTATGGAGAATAAAGGGCACTGCATTGGGATACCTTTTGGACTGCCAGACCAGGAGGAGCCTGCCCACGGGTGGCAATGGGTTGGCTGTGGGATGATGCTGCTCATGGGCGCATTTCCCATTAGCCGATTCATATTTCTCAACGGCAGCCAGTCAAGCCCCCATTTTGATTGGCTGTTGGGTAAAATTCCCACGCTCTGATTGGTCGTTCCTCCTACTTCCATGTTAGAGGTATGTAAAGAGACCCGAGGCAGAGAACGAGACCATCCAGTGACTTGAGTCTGTGATGCAAAGGCGGGCTCTTCAAAGTTGCTCTGTTGCTAATAACAGAACAGCCGGCTTCATTTTGGAGCTAGGAAAGTCTGCCTAGCTGAGGTAAGTCAGACGTAGAGAACCTAGCGGTCGCGGTTAGGTATTCTACTCGAAAAGAGTATCAGGAAGCCGGGGAGGATTTCCCAGTCAGGGTAAGCCTTCCAAACCAGGTGCCCTGCACCTATTTGTGGCTAGATTTCACCCCCAGGTCCCCAGAGAGTGTTTTTTTACCTGTATCTTTGTATTTCATTGCGTGTACGCGGCTTTACCTGAATAAATTACATTTTATTCCACTACCTTGTTTTGCCTACTGAATGATCCCGGTTAAAAGGTGTTAAAAGTCCTGGTCTCCCGTGACAGGCTTATTTTGGTTTCTGGAGGAATATTGCAAAAGCTGTCTGTGACCTTTCTGTGTAGCATTTTTTATGTAACTAATGTTATGTTGCATTTCAACCCACCAATCAGGGGCTGGGCTCGTTGACAGCACCTAGCCTTGTTAGTGTAGAAAAATGTTGGAAGGGAGACCCCTAGTTAGCTGAAGGAGTTGCAGTAGCTGTTATATTGGGCTTTTAGCTGCAGCTCAAGATTCTCTACCATGGGGATTCCAGCTGCAGTGCCTACTCCAGTGCTAGGGTCAGGCGTGAAGTCCTGTTCAATAGGACACTGCAGGGAAGAAAGAACATGGGGAAATCTCTGCAAGGAAGTCCCTGCAACTAGATCTGCAGGGTATTCCCAGTTTTCCCTGGTTGGGTATGTGTTGTCTGTTTATATGTATAGTTGTGGATATTTCTCTTTCCAATAAATTAATTTTATAAACTCTTCTGTTTCTGTCTGGCGAGTTGATCCCTGGTGTGATAGTCCTGGTGTCCCATAACAGTCCTCCCATTTATGTACATCTGAGTCAGTCCAGGAGACTTCTAGTTTAGGGCATGAAGCTCCATCTGAGAGACTTCAAGATCCGTACTAAGAATGCGGACATCTTTGTGAGAGACTTCAAACTCCACCGCCAGACTGTGAAATTCCTTTTTAGAAATTTCCAGTTCTGATTTCCTGGTGTGAGGCATCCAGCTCTATGTGGAGAGTGTGAACCTTGTTCTGGAGATGTCAAAGTCTGTCCCAAGTGCTGACCTCCTGGTGAGAGACCGCAAACTCTGTACTGAGAGCCTGAACCTTCTGCTAGGTACCGAAACTGTTAAACTCTTTCTGGGAGACTGCCAGCTCAGCAGGGAGACTGCAAATCTATTTCTGAGAGACTTCGAGCTCCATACTGAGGCTGCTAAACTCCTTTTGAGAGCGTCCCAGCCCTATACCGCAATGGCGGGTCTCCCTTTGAGCCTCCTCCTGTTCTCATTCATGGCGGTAAGTTCAGCTTTCGCCATCTCCAGAGCTGTCAACAGCTTG
Organism: Ascaphus truei; assembly: GCF_040206685.1. Taxonomy (NCBI): domain Eukaryota; kingdom Metazoa; phylum Chordata; class Amphibia; order Anura; family Ascaphidae; genus Ascaphus; species Ascaphus truei. The sequence continues at coordinate 404,765,230 of NC_134483.1, forward strand.
CGCTGAAATAGGGCAATGTATCTGGCCTGCTTTCCCAGAACTTCTTTAAACAATTGTTCCTGGTCTGTTGGCAGTGCATCTTGAGGGTTGGTCAAGGGATCGTCACTCACTTAGTCCAGCTCTACTTCTCTAGTATAGTTTGTTGAAGGTTTCTCCCTATCAGAACTGGAGAGACACTTTTTCGGGGTACAAGACCTTTGCCTTGGGCCCTCTGGGCATTCCATCATTCCCAGGATCAATCCTCAATTTGCTATAGGCTGCAGAGCATCTCAGCCCCCCTTTTTCTCAGAGGGATCTGTGTACATGTGTGACCCTTCCATGGTAAGTAGAGAACATTCCAAAGGCCAGGGTGTGCAGCGCACAGCAAAGATGAAAGAGCAGGTCTTGCAATAAAAATCCTTTATTATTCAAACATCTGGTTGTGGGACAGCAGCAAACTTCAACGCGTTTCGTTCAAAGAACTTTTTCAAGAAGTGCTGTATACAGTAAAATAGTCAGTTTAAATGCAGCTGTTCGCCCCGTTATCGCGCCAAAAATGACGTCATAATGCGTCATCCGACCAATAGGAATCCATCAGGCCGCGCATGCGCCGCGCGCCAGAGTGTCCCTGGATCCCCTACGAGCCTCAGCCGAGCTCAATCAGGATCGGCACGCCTCTCAGGGCGGCCTCTGCTGAGAGCACGCCTCTGACAGCCGCATAGGATCCTCCCTCACTCCCCGCTTTCGGCGCATGCGCAGATGAAGCCTCTGAATCCCCTAGCTTTAAAACCTGGATGACGATCCACAGCTAGCCAGGGGAGATATATATAAATAATTCAAGCTATGTGGAGGGTATCTATACCATTCAGGCCACTAAAATACTGGGCGGGCAGCTTGCAACACCAACACACACAAAAACAATAGTGTAACTATACATAAATCGAAAATAATATACAAAAAGTTTATATATAATGAAATAATATTTACCAACTAATGAACTAAAAAAATCAACTAAGGGAAAAATTTACACATATATATTTACATGGTGAAAAATATAAACAAATCAACATATATAGAAAAAACATATATATATATATATATATTTATATATATATATATATGAACTACCATAATTATATATTTATAAATTTAAACAACACTATTGTAACAAAATGACTTTATTGATTAAAAGAAATATTTTATTTAAAAAAAATCATTAGTTCATTAGTTGGTAAATATTATTTCATTATATATAAACTTTTTGTATATTATTTTCGATTTATGTATAGTTACACTATTGTTTTCAGAGGCTTCATCTGCGCATGGGCCGAAAGCGGGGAGTGAGGGAGGATCCTATGCGGCTGTCAGAGGCGTGCTCTCAGCAGAGGCCGCCCTGAGAGGCGTGCCGATCCTGATTGAGCTCGGCTGAGGCTCGTAGGGGATCCAGGGACACTCTGGCGCGCGGCCTGATAGATTCCTATTGGTCGGATGACGCATTATGACGTCATTTTTGGCGCGAAAACGGGGCGAACAGCTGCATTTAAACTGACTATTTTACTGTATACAGCACTTCTTGAAAAAGTTTTTTGAACGAAACGCGTTGAAGTTTGCTACTGTCCCACAACCAGATGTTTGAATAATAAAGGATTTTTATTGCAAGACCTGCTCTTTCATCTTTGCTGTGCGCTGCACACCCTGGCCTTTGGAACGTTTTACCATACAGCTGCACGCTTTGGAAGGGAGACCCTGGGAAGGACAATACGTGAGTACATTACCTGGGGCTAACCCAATGAGGAAGGGGGGGTGTCTTTGGACAACCAACCCCAACCTTCAGGGTATCCTATGCCCACCTAAGGTTTAGTACTGTTTATATTATTATATACCCAGTTTATGCTCCCTTCCATTATACACAGTCCTAGCACTTTTAGAGCACCATTCACAAACAAACTAAGTAGAGAACATTGTTTCTTTTTCTGCCTTGGATGACTCCATCCTCTCAGGGATACTGGGGTCTCCTTTGTTTGAAACTTCAGCAGTTTCACAGCATCCACCATATTCACGTTGATAGACCTGTCTTTTCAGTGCGTAGAGAGCTCAGGCATCTCTGCCACCCATGATGTGTTATGTGGGTGCGTCACATATCTGGGCCCACATAAAAGACATCCTCCTCCTCATCATCAATATCCTTGTAGGACCGAAAGGAATATTCTTCCGTGTGGCCGGGTTCAGTCAAACTGTGGCGTTGTGGCTTTCTCCAGGGCAGTGTAGCTTTCCTGCCTGGGTGTGTAGCCCTTTCATTTTTGTCACTTCTGCATGTGGTTCTTTTGTTCTTGGTTTTGTTGCTTAAGCTGTTGCAGGAACTGCAGGCAAAGAAAAGCACAACAATATTCCCGGATGGTCTCCGGGGCTCCTTTGAAATTCAATGGCCACCTCTCATTGTGGCGGAGGAAGGGAGAACCAGGCTTATAATAAAGGTCAAGCCCAGTTGGTTACCCCTGACCCGTGTTTTGGGGTCCTAGAGTGTTAGCTCTTGGGCCCGGGCATTGTGTATGCAGTGACTGTGTGCAAAATATGAGACAATTGCTGTTTGTGTTTTACCGCTTCCAGAGGTGCTGGGATGCCCTGATTCACCTGGGATTCAGTCCCATTTGAGAAGTTCCAGGTCTGACTAAATCGTCTAAATTTCTCAGAGGATAAGTGACCAGAATTCAACAGCTAGAGGCTACAGGACGGAGACGTAGCCTGGAATATTTTGCTGTGTGTGTGCAATTAGAAAAGATTAGTTTTGTTATCCCAGTTTCCATAGTAAGTGTGTCTTTTTACTGTATTTTTGTGTAACATAGTTGTGAGCGTTCATTAGGTGAATAAACGCAATTTATTTATTTTCTCTCTGCTTGCTCAATCAATGATCCCGGTAATTAAAAGTCTTAATAAGCTTGATCTATTGTGACACTCATCCCAACTTCTGACACCATATGTAGGAGACGAGTGCAGATCTACTAACAGGGAGACATTGGGGAATATAGGGGAAATAAACAGTGGGTTTTATTTAGCCTGTATCTTCCAAAAACAACACAGCTTGAAGGCAACACACAAATAAACAAATCAGCCTATCCCTTTGTAAAGGCTTACTCACACTTCCAGTTCCTATCTACCGGGCTGGGAGGATAAGCCTTTTACCAGTCTCTGTCACAAAGACCAAACAGGTACCTATTATCAGGGGCTTTTTCCCTCAATCCGGGTTGTTGTCCATTGGGTGCATCCTCTGGTGGGTTGCAGGGTCAGCTGCATCCTGCAACTTGTGCAGCACACCTTTAAACCTGCATAATGAGTTAATTGGAGACGGCTGCAATTAACCAGCTCCTTGTTGGACTCATCAGCTACAGACAGGCTTTAGGTGTGCTGCCTTTTTAAACCGGGGAAAGGCCATGTCACAATCAACCTACTGACTAAAGTCATACCACAAACAGTAAAGCAGTGATGGGGTCCTTTTTACTACAGCAATTATGTATCAATAGTTTGAACGCAAATGAACTTGCAGATGAAAATGTACCGGCTAATTAATTATTCACAAACATTAATGTGCTGTTCACTAAACTCAAATACTGTACATGCAGATATCAGGCCAACGCCAAGACATAATACCGCTATTTAACACCTATTCTGGGGTGCCATTAGGCTTTACTTATTTATGTAAGTAAAGGCTGCTGTATATATAGGAAAGGTAACTCTAGCCAACCAATTATAAATGATAAAAATACATAATAATAACAATGTAAAACATATTGATAGATTGTAAGCGCTAGATCAAAGTATAATTTTCATAGAGACACTTTCTCTACTTTTTCCTTTTTTTTCTGATTTTGCATTATTGTGGGGTTTTGCTATATTAATAGATCAAGCCCTTTGTAGCATAAGTGGCCAGCTAGTTATAATCAACTCATGACTAGCTGGCCACTATGCTACTAAGTGATTAATATTTGTGTAGTGTATTTTCTACAGTCCAAAAAATCAATCAAATTCACCAGGTAACCAGCAGGTCACCCTCACTATAAGGCACAAGGAGAGGCAGGAGAAAGCAAGCACTACTTGGCACGCTAAACATTTTTCTTTTTTTACAGCTCCTTACATTTATGTTAATTTCAGAGTCCTGTTTCTAATGGTCTCTTAAACTGACCCTTCAGCATCTTTACAGTTCAGGAGACTAGATTCTAATGTTGCCTCTTTGATTGTGGCATTACATTTGCACATACAGTGCTGATATAATGCTTTTTTGTATTTGTAGGGTGTTTATAATGTATGTTCACCCCTTTGCTTCCTGAAGGCGTTCCCTTGCATTACAGATGTAACGTGTTTCCTCCACCCTCTGGGAGATCTGCCTATTACAGATTATTAGTCCCCACTAACACCGGTTTACAGGATGCCGAGTCGTCCGCCGGTGGTAGTGGGGACAACAGAACAGGCGTCTGGGGTAGATGCTGGCTCTTTAGCACATGGGTGTCAGCGCCTACATCTCATGCAGACTCAGGAAGATGAAGGCAATCCCTGCATGAGAACGTACACTACTTCCCACTGGTAGATTGCACACCTGGCAGGAGTATAGTTGAATGGAACACTTTATTATCCCTTTCTTTCTCTGCACACAGCATATAACGGTATCTGTAGTCAAAATCAAATGTTCTTCAACCTTAGGATGGTCCCTGGACGTCCACCACTGGCCTAGAGCACCAAGGGCAGTCCCAACTCTTTCATGACTCCCATATAGAGTCAGAGGTAAGGTACTCATTCCCACTCCCCCAAGAGGAGTGGACAGTAGATTCCAGAGCCCTGAGCACCTCTGTGAGACCAGTCTCTCTCAAGGGGGGGAGAGACACTAAGTGCAGCCCCTTAAGTACCGAGGAGGAAGGTCCAAGGTCTTATCCCAGGATTGGGCAGAAAACAGGCCTCAGCCCACCTCCTTCCCCTGTCACTCAACCGAGCTGCCTGTTTGTAGAGAAAACTCTGGATTGGTTCTGAAACTACTCGCACTATTACCAAGATTTACATGTCAGGGAAAGCAGATTAGTAGCTAAGCCAGGCATGGCTACACAGGCATCAAAGGAGTTTTACCATTTCTGCCCAAGGGTTTTGTGAGAAATCCTATTACATAACTCTATGATAGACCAATTTGATATCCCATACCCTGCCCTCCTACAATTTCATTGCCAGCGCTGATTAACTCTGATTTCTGTGAGTTAACATCTATTTTAAAGCTAGAGTTATTTACCACATACCATCACAAACCATTTATAAATAAAAAAAAATCTTAGTGAATATGGCTATACTTGAAGGAAACCTTTTCCTTTGCCAAAAGAGCTGAAGGCCTTGTGACTGAATATACACATTCTGCACCATTTGCAGCAGACTCCTCCGGGAAGCTTTCACGCACTGACACTTGTTATCTCCGATTTTTGATGAACTTACAGGCCCGGAAAACGAAGGAAATGAAACGTAACGCAAGCCAGATTTCAAATTCCTTTGTCTTATTTATTAAGCATAGGGTTATGGTTTTTATACAGGAAAACAGAGGGTTTTGATTAGAGGCGTAACATAGGTGTAAACAAAAGAAAACAGCGCACAACGCCAAATAGTGAAGCAAGTTTTACAATATATTATCAATTAAAGGGGTAATAAATCTGCGTACATAATAAAAGTTGGTAAAGTACATTTAGTGTGTTTCACACTGATTACCACTCGGCAGCTGTTGTCAGGAGAGTCTGGTGCTTGCTTCTCTCAGCTAGTGCCACTCCGTTCGTTCTGGGGCAGGGTTCTTGTCTGGACTTCTCATCCGTCAGTACTTTGCTCCCAAGGGAGTTTCCCTTTAAGCAACCAGGCTCCGCTGCAGGTATTGGTGCTCAGTGGGACCACTCAAGCTTCCAAGCCATCTGGAGCAGCTCATGTAGCTCAACAGGTGAATCCTCTGCACGGAGGTTAGACCGCAGCTTGCAGGGGCACACTCGGCGTGCCACGATGCCGCTCCGTCACGGGACGCTGCGTGATGACGTCACTGTCTCCACAGCAGTGATGGAATCGGCAGGGAGGTAAATAAAGTCTTGCAGAGTCTCTCAAAAAGGCCCAAATCAGCACACAAGAATGATAATAGCAGGGCAAAGCCAATAAATAGGCAAATAGCAGATATAAGGCAATAGAAATATGTCATCCAACACGTTTCGTAGAATAAACTACTTCTTCAGGGACTAATTAGGCCATTACCCAGAGGTCTTATATACCTCATAAAGATACCTTATTGGTTGACCAATTAAAAGTAAACCAATCATCTAAAATAGGTAATGGTCAGTGTGATAGGGAAGATGGGTAATTTACTTTTAAAACAACAACTTTATTAACAAAATCGAAAAATACATATTAAATTAAAACCTACACATAAACAAAACCTAGCATAAATAATTAAAAACATGCTGGAATAAAAGAAACACAATATTAGTAACTTAAAATAGACACCATCATTAAATATATATAAAAGATGTAACTAGAAATATAGAGTAAAGCAAAGCAGGGAAAACAGAGATACAATGATTAGTAGCACATCCCCTGGGTTCAAAGGGGGGAAGGGCTAAAGATTTAATAAAGTGCCCAAATGTCCACATCCTCATTTAACCCCTTAGGGGACATAGTATCTAACTTATGTATCCAATATGTCTCTTTGGAAGACAATATTTTGACTCTGTCCCCACCTCTTCTATTTACAGGAATAAACTGAATCCCCTTAAAAGTGAGACTGGACGGATCTTTATTATGGTGTACCAAAAAGTGTCTGGATACACTGTGTTTTTCAAAACCATTTTTAATATTTCTGACGTGTTCCTGAATACGGACCTTAAGGCTGCGTTTGGTTCTGCCTAGGTATTGATACCCACACGCACACTCCAATAAGTAAACAATATGTGTGGATGTACATAAAATAAAGTCATCAATATTAGAAACTTCCTTTGTGATTTTGGAATAAAATGTATGTTTGTCAGGATGTTGGTATTTACAAATTGTGCACTTACCACAGATAAAGTTGCCCTTTGGTTTAGGCCCTAGCCAATTCTTTTGCGATGTAGTATTATTTTTATTTATAAAAACATCACTAGGTGCTAACAAGTTTTTAATATTTTTGGCTCTCCTATAAATAAATCGTGGTTTGGTGTTTAGATGTGATCCCAAAATAGGATCATTGCACAGTATACCCCAGTGTTTGTTAAAAACCTTTTCAATGTCCCTATGAACAGAATTAAAATCTGTAATAAAGGCCACATTGAGAGTATCGTTTTTTATATTTTGTCCTTCTTTATTTCTAGTCTTGGATCTATTTTGAATTAGCATATCGTTACGATCCATATTGCGTACCCTTATAATCTCTCTTTCTAGAAGTTCCTTAGGATATCCCCTCTCTCTAAATCTCAAGAATAGTTTATTAGCCTGCTTGTTGAAAACCTCTAAAATACTGCAGTTACGTCTGAGTCTAACAAATTGCCCTCCTGGTATATTATTTATCCATGTACTTTTGTGATTGCTATTCGCCATCAGCAAGTTACTAGTATCCACCTCCTTAAAGAAGGTCTCAGTCTCCACAGTACCATCCACTTTGGAAGTAAGTCTTAAATCCAAAAAATCTATCTGGGTGGCATCCATCTTGTGTGTAAACTCAAGATTGTAGTCATTCCTGTTCAGGTTAGCTACAAATGCACTGGCCGAATCGCAATCACCATCCCACACGCACAGAATGTCATCTATGTAGCGTCTCCACACAACGACATTCCTGTGGTAGGGTTTATCGGGCATAATAAACTGAGACTCCCAACTTCCCACATACAGGTTTGCGAAGCTGGGGGCAAACCTAGTACCCATTGCAGTTCCGCAAACCTGTAGGTAGAAAGTGGAAAGAAACAGGAAATAATTATGTTTCAATATGAAACTAATAGACTCAAGAATAAATTCCCTATTTAATGGGTGCAATGTAGAGTCTAATTCCAAAAAGGAATTGACAGCATCCAACCCTTTCTGGTGAGGTATATTAGTGTAAAGGGCTTTTATGTCACATGTAATCCATACATATGAGCTCTTCCATTTGAAATCTTTAAATAAGTTTAGAACTGCAGTAGAATCCTTCAAATAAGAGGTTCATTTACCAACATACGGCTGGAGAAAAAAATCAACATATTGACTAAGATTGGCTGTCATAGATTGTATACCTGACATAATTGGGCGTCCAGGTGGATTGGTTGCTTAAAGGGAAACTCCCTTGGGAGTAAAGTACCGACGGATGAGAAGTCCAGACAAGAACCCTGCCCCAGAACCAACGGAGTGGCACTAGCTGAGAGAAGCAAGCACCAGACTCTCCTGACAACAGCTGCCGAGTGGTAATCAATGTGAAACACACTAAATGCACTTTACCAACTTTTATTATGTACGCAGATTTATTACCCCTTTAATTGATAATATATTGTAAAACTTGCTTCACTATTTGGCGTTGTGCGCTGTTTTCTTTTGTTTCCATTTTCTTAGAGTGTGTGGGGTGCTGAGCCACCCCCTGTGTTTATAGCAGCAGACGCCCTTAACAGCAACACGGTTATGTGATATAATTTATTTATTTTCTATATACCTCACTGTGGGAGCTGTGGTTTATTCTTTTCCACATTTTTATGGTTTAGTCACTGCACTGTATATTATATATATTCATATATTTTATTTTTAGGTTAGTTAGTTAGGTAGTAGCGCACAGTATTTTTTCTGTTTGTTACACATAGGTGTAACCTGGGTGTGGCTTGGGCGTAGCTTTGATTAGAGGCGTGATTTAGGGGCAGGACATATTAGTGGCATGATTTTGGGACGTGATTCTCCCAATTCAGGCATTGTCTGAATACATAGCTTATTCATTGTCTTATCAAAAGAGACCTTGAATCTCTAGCAACTAAGTTATACGATGTTGCCTCTTTCAGAGAACCAGTCTATTGTATATTGACTAAAGGAGCAGGAAACTGACAATACAAAAAGTATCTTAGCAATATCCTGAGCAGAATTTGGCAGAAACTGAGTGCATTAGAAAATATATTTCAGCAAAAGGCTGACTACAGAATCTTAACTGGTTATGAACAGACAAAATGGATGCTTAACACAAGTGCAGATTCTGGCCTGACCTACTGGTCCTAACAATTCCCTTCTTTTTGTTCTCTAAAAGAACAAATGCCCTTACTTGGTACTCCTCTCTATGACTAGAGCCTTGTGGTGACCAATAGGGTCATATATATATATCATTACATTTTTCTATAGATTAGAAAAATGGCTTACGTCTCAATGCGTCACATAATTTAAGGGTCAGCTATTTGTGAGAATTGGTGGGGGTTAATTTCTGCTAAGAGCGACTGCACAAACATTCTTCTTGCACGCATCTTTCATACTGCATTTACTCAGAATGGCAAAACGGACTAAGATGACGGCTATGGTCAAAATGGCTGACTTGTGATCCTTTCCTTGTGGTTGACTCACGGCCCATGGTGACCTCCCACCTTCCTCATATCCAGTATTCTCAGTCCCCCCATATCCTTAAGAGACAGTCTATTTAAAGAACAGAACAGTTAACCATTTCATAGTCCTGCTGGACCAAAATGTCCAAGTTGTGCATAACTTCATTCCTTTTCGGCCATTATATCAGCCCTGTTGATTTCTTCTTTGGTCTCTTCTTCTGGGGGACTGGCGACATCATCACCGCAAAGAGGCATAGCGTCGGTGGGGGTTGCAACACACTTCTGGATCAGAGTTTTGCTGTACTTAACACATAGAGAGCAATAAGTAGGACAGACACACATACAAAACATTCGCTAGCTTCGCTCAAAGCAAATCAATCCAACCACCAAGTCCCAATGGTTCCTGAATCCTGGATAAATACACAACATTGCGTTTTAACAAGGGTGCATACATACCCCTCCCTTTGAAGCTAAAATATAGTCTAGATCTATTCCATTCTGCAGAGCCATTAATTTAAACTAAACCTATTCTTGGTTAAGCGAGTAAATGTCTGTGGTTGTATGATTGAGGATATCCCTGTAAACCTGACATACAGTAACCCAACTTCTACATTTGGGAATAGGTTCCACAAACTTATTCTTCCCATAGACTACTTTTTAGCACTTGTGAATTGGGTGTCTCTCTTTTGTTTCTAACTCTACCTGTGAGCAATTAACATAACTGTGTTTGACTAATAAAACATTCTCCCACCAGGATATCATTCTTGCAGGGAGATTCTATTAATCTATAAATCCACACAAAATAAACAGAGTTAAACAATTAATACCTCATACTATTTTTGTCATCCTTATGGGATGCCACTTACACAAACATAATGGAGCATACATTGTAACTGAAAAATAATAAAAACCTGTAAAAATAAAAAGTTCAAAGTTCGTGTGTGGAGGCCTGGACTTTTTTGCCTATGACCTTTCTCCTTTGATGATTAGTGGTCAGAGTATTGTGTCCATCAAAACACTAATTTGCAGGCGCTATGTCTTTGTCTTTATTAGCTGTTTGTGCCGAGGCTGGCACTATTTTGATGTGCGTGATGTGTATCCATGATGATAAGCAAATTTTTTACTGCAATGCTGGTGATGAGTAGTATTTAAATGGCCTTTTCATCTGGGATGAAGAGCGTGCTTGCGTAGAAAATGCTTGACCATTAACCCGTCTCGCGTAGGTGCACTTTCAGTTTTAACCTGTGCCTAGAGAGACTCAAGAAAATATATTAGTTTCATGCAATACTTATTAATTGTTTTATTACCAATAACATGGTCCTTAATTCGTTCCTTTGAACTACTGATAGTCATAACTCATCCCATAAGTGTCTCATAGAGAGATAATTTATACCTAGAAAATAAATTATTGTATTAATATGGTTACTACTGTATTAGCATCCGCATATAAACAGAGGTATCCCCTATTAACGCTCCTCAAATTTTAAACTAAGTAACCAATGTGGACTTGACTGTGCTACAATCCAAGTACCTAAAACTTGGTACCTCAGCCTGTACCAAACCAATTGCTTCCTTAATCAACTCTATCCTGTCTGCAGGCCATTTCCCCAAGACCTGGAAAACTGCCAGAGTTGTCCCAATCTTCAAAAATGGGGACAAAAACACTGTCTCAAACTACAGATCAATCTCTCTTCTCCCAATACACACTTGCTCTCATTCATACCTAACTGCCATCTGCCATTTTCTCTGATGCAAATGGTGTCAACCTTTTAGTAATTTAATACTAACTAACCTTAAAACTCACCCCACAAATCAAACATCCCAACAGCCTACACTCATGGCTATTGTCCCACACCCACAGTCACTCCTGGCTTTCACCTCAAACACTCCACTGTAACTATTCTGCTAAAAATGTGAAATGCCCTGTATATAATGTATACCCTGTTCACTTATGCAACTGCATTTGCAATTATATATCCCCTGTCCTTTAACTCTATGTCCAGGACACACCCAAAAACGAATAAATGGTTACAAAATTATAAATTTGGCAGATATGATATATCCCTCAACATAGGGACGGTTTGCTACCTGCTTTGCTGTGACATCTGAAAAGGTATTATTTTTATTACCAGGGGCCTATCAGCCCGTTAGTATACAACAGAAGACAGGGGTGCCCAATGCTACATCAAATTGACAAAACATATATGGTAATGAGTATAAAGTTTAAATACTTGAATAATAATAGTAATTACTCCCCCCAGAGCTCGCCCCTCCCCACCTTTTTAACTTGGGAGGTTCTGGCAACTTGCTGAAATGGACAGGACTCACTGCAGTTCCTTCCCCTCATACAGAGGTAACAGGAAGGGTTCACAGTTTTAGTGTTAGGACCTGTATTTTTGGTTTACCTTGACGTTGGTATGCAGGCTTACGACGCTTTGGCCAAAGGGTTTAACTAAATAACCAAGTAATTACTATTATTATTCAAGTATTTAAACTTTATACTCATTACCATATATGTTTTGTCAATTTGATGTTGTATACATTTGCCATGCTCAGTAGCACTCATTTTGGCATAAATATATATTAATGATGTGGTGGATGTAGGAGTTTGAGCTATCTGGGAATATGTGTGTTAATCAATTTCTGACTGGTAACAGTCTATGGAGGTTAGGTGGCACCTCCCCCCAGAGCTCGCCCCTCCCCACCTTTTTTACTTGGGAGGTTCTGGCAACTAGCTGAATGGACAGGACTCACTGCAGTTCCTTCCCCTCATACAGAGGTAACAGGAAGGGTTCACAGTTTTAGTGTTAGGACCTGCTTTTTTGGTTTACCTTGACGTTGGTATGTAGGCTTACGACGCTTTGGCCAAAGGGTTTAACTAAATAACCAAGTAATTACTATTATTATTCAAGTATTTAAACTTTATACTCATTACCATATATGTTTTGTCAATTTGATGTAGCATTGGGCACCCCTGTCTTCTGTTGTATACATTTGCCACGCTCAGTAGCACTCATTTTGGCATAAATATATATTCATGATGTGGTGGATGTAGGAGTTTGAGCTACAGTATCTGGGAATATGTGTGTTAGCCCTGTTAGTATGGCAGCAACCTTTATTACTGCAAGAGCCTTTGGAGTTAACATTGCTTCAAATAAATTCTGAACCTGCTGTGCATTGTGTATTGTCAGCAAACATATAAAGTTCTGGATCCTCTATAGGGATCTCAGAGTCCTTCCCTACCCTATGTATCTCCCCTCTTTTGTTCATATATTATCTATATACTATGTGAACAAAGATATAAAAATAGTTATAAAAACAGGTTGCTTGATATAGCAAAATTTGTATGTGTAGCGACTATAAAAATATTTACTGCTTGTGTTAAAAGAAAAAGCCTGCAGTAGGTCTTTTAACAACTGTGGCATTAACAATAGGGAACCTGTGAATATAAGAAAAATACTGAAATCCTGAACAAGAGATTTCCTTTTAAAATAGACAAATGATTTTGAACTCTTTGCGAAGTGCCGAGCACACGGCCATCTTAAACTTTTAAAGACACTGACTTAAAAAAAAAATTCAAAGCGCTTTTTTTTCTGGGCAAACAGCCAGTTTGTTCCAGGCATTTTGCCAGAAACCTCAAAGTACGGATAGCAGATAACGGGTTTCGCTGTCTTATACATATTAACTGCTGGATTAATCCCTTGCGCAGGGGATTGGAGCATTAGTTTAATGTTAAATATGAAGCTTTCCACGCTGTCCTAAAACTGCATTTTGTATGGCCTTTCAAAAATTAAATAACGGGAATATTTCAAATTACTTATAAACACCAAATCTATGCCAACAAGAGCATGCAACATTCTTCCACTCATTCCCCTGAATGCCTTCTGAAAGAAATCTCATATTCCTGCAAATTTCCATCAATACAAATTTATGCTATCCCGTTTCAACTCTGCCGTTTCTTAAACTAAACAAAATCTCTTCAAACAAGCAACAGTTATACCAGTTATACCATGACTCAAAAACAGCAAGCTTGACCCTACCTGTCTTGTATGGCTTCTACACTGCTTATTTAACGGAGACAATTCTCACTAAAATAACTGATGACCTCCATGCTGCTAAAGACAGATATCATTACACTCTGCTCATATTACTCAACCTCTCTGCAGCATTTGCCACCATGGACACCCTCCATTGAAGCGCTATGCACATTAATGGCGTTATATACATGTATAATTCAAACAGTGCTTGTGAGCTTTTACCAGCATTTTTAAACAAAAACATTCCCAAACATATCTTAATCCTGTAGAAATAAAATTGAAATGTGTTATCTTACTGGCTACACACAATACAGACACGCAACACAAAAACGTCTCTCATACACAGCCAGCCAACTTCACAGAAATAACAAACAGATGAGAAAACAGTTCTACATTAACTTGTTCTCATAAAAAAAACTGCTTAAGCACAGAGCTAGCTAATTTTAATGTGAATGCAGCACATTCTTTAAACTGTAAGGGAGAGGCTGTGCCCTTCCTTTCGTTAAGATAGAAATACCGCAAACGAAAAGAATGTGTCCGGTTTAAAAAGTATCCGCCTGGCCAGGACGAATAAACTTTTCAACCTCTAACCAGGGACAGAGCTGAATATATTCGTTCCTTTCCGCTGTGATGTATTTCTATAAAAAAACCTTTTAAAATTTAGATTTCACCATGAGCAACTAATATTCATATTTTTGTAATTATCTGCAAATTCATGGATGGCGACCTATACACATATGATAATCAGCATGACCCACAGTATCTTTCACACAAGAAATCATTCAGGAAAAAATTCATCAGGGTTACAAACAAACTCTTTTACATAAGGTAGCGTGTTTTTTTTGTTTTGTTTTTTACAGAGACTTGCACTCTGAGCCCCCACGGGCGAAGCAGCACTTCCCTGCTTTTGACTCTGATAGTGGCACACTCTGCCAATGATCAATATTACCACAGTTAAAACAGACACCATTATTCTGAGCTATTCTTCCTGATTGATTTCTGGGACCAGCATAAGATCTCCGTCTATTCTGCCCTCTGCCTTGTAAATACATTGCCTTATTCTCTTGCCGAGAACAACCTGCTGCATAATCTACAAACGGGTCACAATAATAATCACCAGCCGTCTGAGCAACAAATTCCTCAGGAGTCTGACTAGGTTTACACTCGCATGTACAAAATATGTACATTCCTAGGCTTCCCTCCAGAGTCCTTCTTACTCATGTAAGCACCCATTAGTGGCTTATAGATTATGATAAATAACTGCAGAAAATTAATCTTAGAATACTTATACTTACACAATATACAATGGTCGTTCACCAAGATCAGAGATAACAGTCCAGTCGTGCACAAAATTTACTGGACGCTTACCAAAAATCGTCAAGCTCCTCTAACCCAATCCACTGTCACAATTTAGAAATTATCTGGTCTCTTGCCAGCATAATTTAGGTACTGAATTCCCAGAGGGGGGGGGGGGGGATTGTAAAAATCACATATACTCACTTGCTGCCTTTGTGAATTCCACACCTTTAGGGAACGAATTCCCAAAAAGGGGTAAGACAGAAATAAAAAAATCTACTAATTTAGGGTTTGAATCCCCAGAGGTGGTGAGACAGAAAAAATCTCATATGTAATTACCACCTGTGGAAATCCCCACTTCTAGACGCCAAAACTGAAGGAAACCTTTTCCTTTGCCACAAGAGCTGAAGGCCTTGTGACTGGATATACACATTCTGCACCGTTTGCAGCAGACTCCCCCGGGAAGCTTTCACGCACTGACACTTGTTATCTCCGATTTTTGATGAACTTACAGGCCTGGAAAACGAAGGAAATGAAACATAACGCAAGCCAGATTTCAAATTCCTTTGTCTTATTTATTAAGCATAGGGTTATGGTTTCTATACAGGAAAACAGAGGGGTTTGAATAGAGGCGTAACATACGTGTAACCTCGGTGTGGCTTGGGCATAGCTTTGATTAGAGGCGTAATTTAGGGGAAGGACATATTAGTGGCATGATTTTGGGACGTGATTCTCCCAATACAGGCATTGTCTGAATACATAGCTTATTCATTGTCTGTTATCAAAAGAGACCTTGAATCTCTTGCAACTAAGTTATACGATGTTGCCTCTTTCAGAGAACCAGTCTATTGTATATTGACTAAAGGAGCAGGAAACTGACAATACAAAAAGTATTTTAGCAATATCCTGAGCAGGGAGAAAGGAAATGTAATTTGGCAGAAACAGTGCAATAGAAATTATATTTCAGCAAAAGGCTGACTACAGAATCTTAACTGGTTATGAACAGACAAAATGGATGCTTAACACAAGTGCAGATTCTGGCCTGACCTACTGGTCCTAACAATACTGTGCTTCTTAAATGTTAATGCACAACAGTTAATGTTTTACTTTAGCGATATAGTATACAGTTTGGCACCACAAACCCACCTTAGCAAACTTTATACCCTCTACAATTCAATATGCCGTTTTGTTCTCCAATGTAACTACACTGGCGACACACTTTATTGAAATGTGGCCAGTTCCGCAAGCCGGGAAATTTCCCGGCTTGCAAGTGGCATCCCCTCGGCGTGCCGCGCGTCACCGATGCGCGGTCACGCGTCATCGGGTGCCTGCGCCCCCTGCACGCGCGTCCAGGGCTCCCCGAGGGAGCCCTGGTGTCCCGCGATGTGGGGGACGGCGGCAGGGGGTTCCGGGGGACCCGGAGAGGAGAGGGGGAAGCCGCGATCGGCGGGCCTCTCCTCCGCTGCTTCGGCGCGCGCCCGGCACCCTCCGGCGCGCGCCAGGTAACTTCTGCGGCCGAGAACGGGCAAATGCTCGAATAAACTCGGCCGCAGCAGTACAACACACATAACTGCGAAATGCTCAAAGAACTAGATTGGTCATCACTTGAGTCTAGGTGCAAAATTCATCTCTCCTGTCTTGCCTTCAAATACTTTCTTGGCAAGCTACCCATCTATCTGAACAAGCTCCGCACCCCTACCACATGCAGCCCTTATCATCTGAGATCAGACTCCAAAAGACTGTTCATGGTCCCAAGGTTCAGAAAAGTATCCGGCCGTTCCTCCTCTTACCGTGCACCCCAAAACTGGAACAACCTACCAGAGACTCTCACAGCCACCACCAAAGTTCTTTCAAAACTAAAGCTGTCTCACATTTTATTCTGGTCTGTAACTGTTACATACGCCCATAATATATATTATCTTTAACTGTGCACGTAATGTCTTGTATATAATTTATACCCTGTTCACTTATGTAACTAGTGAATAAGTACAGAGGGAAAGAACCCAGTATAACAGGGCTGCACAACATACAGCCCGCGGGCCGCATGCAGCCTGCCGGGGCACCCCGTGCGGCCCGCGACGGATCCCCTTCAACCCCCTCTCCTTTACCCCCCCCTTGCCTGGTAGGGAAAGGAGCGTGCTCCAGCAGTATCTGTGAATCTGCGCGATCCCCCCTAACCTCCCTCCCCCTCTGCCTGCTCCAGCAGGGGGATGCGCTTTAGCACTGTAGCGCGACCCAGAACTTTCCGGGTCTGCTGCTAGAGCACGCTTCCCTCGCCCTGCCGCCATCACAGTTGCCGCTGCTATCCACCACCTCCCCTGTTGCCGCCGCGACGCCACCTCTGTCCGCCGACGCCTCCTCTGTTGCCACCGCCGCTGCCATCACCTCTGCTGCCGCCGCCAACATCAGATAAGCATGGGGGGCCCATTCAAACCACACCAGTGGGGGGATGCTGACAAGGGGGGGGGTGCTGACATGGGAGGGTGAGGGGGGATGCTGACATGGGAGGGGGGCTGACATGGGAGGGTGAGGGGGGATGCTGACATGAGGGGGGATGCTGACATTGGGGGGATGCTGACATTGGAGGGTGACATGGGAGGGGGGATGCTGACATGGGAGGGGGGGATGCTGACATGGGAGGGTGAGGGGGGATGCTGACATGGGAGGGGGGATGCTGACATGGGAGTGGGGATGCTGACATGGGAGGGGAGGATGCTGACATGGGAGGGGGGATGCTGATATGGGCTGTGGGGGGATGCTTACATGGGCTGTGGGGGGATGCTGACATGGGCTGCGGGGGGCTGCTGATATGGGCTGTGGGGGGCTGCTGATATGGGCATATTAATTTAATTTGAATGAAAGTATTTTAAATGAAATTTTGTTTCAAGTAAACATCGTAAATAAATGTGTTATTTTGAATAATAAATGCTGTTTTACCTGTGCGGCCGAGTCTGTTTTCTTTGTGAGGTGTAGGTGGTGAGAGTGATGTGACGTGTAGGGGGGGAGAGTGATGTGAGGTGCAGGGGGGGAGAGGGATGTGTGGTGCAGGGGGGAAGAGTGATGTGAGGTGCAGGGGGGGGGGAAGAGAGATGTGAGGTGCAGGGGGGTGGGGAATAGTGATGGGAAGTGCAGGGGGGAAGAGTGATGGGAGGTGCAGGGGGAAAGAGTGATGGGAGGTGCAGGGGGAAAGAGTGATGGGAAGTGCAAGGGGGGAAGAGTGATGGGAAGTGCAAGGGGGAGAGTGATGTGAGGTGCAGGGGGGGAGAGGGATGGGAGGTGTAAGGGGGAGAAGGATGTGAGGTGCAGGGGGGAGAAGGATGTGAGGTGCAGGAGGGAGAAGGATGTGAGATGCAGGGGGGAAGAGTGATGTGAGGTGCAGAGCGGGAGAGTGATGTGAGGTGCAGGGGGAGAGTGATGTGAGGTGCAGGAGGGAGAGTGATGTGAGGTGCAGAGGGGGAGAGTGATGTGAGGTGCAGAGAGGGAGAGTGATGTGAGGTGCAGGGGGGAAGAGTGATGTGAGGTGCAGGGGGAAGAGTGATGTGAGGTGCACAGGGGGAGAGTGATGTGAGGTGCAGGGGGGGAGAGTGATGTGAGGTGCATGGGGGGAGAGTGATGTGAGGTGCAGGGGGGAGAAGGATGTGAGGTGCAGGGGGGAAGAGTGATGGGAAGTGCAAGGGGGGGAAGAGTGATGGGAGGTGCAGGGAGGGAGAGTGATGGGAGGTGCAAGGGGGAAGAGTGATGAGAGGTGCAGGGGGGAGAGTGATGGGAGGTGCAGGGGGAGAGTGATGAGAGGTGCAGAGGGGGAGAGTGATGGGAGGTGCAGAGGGGGAAAGTGATGGGAGGTGCAGAGGGGGAGAGTGATGGGAGGTGCAGGGGGAGAGTGATGGGAGGTGCAGGGGGGAGAGTGATGGGAGGTGCAGGGGGAGAGTGATGGGAGGTGCAGGGGGGCGAGTGATGGGAGGTGCAGAGGGGAGAGTGATGGGAGGTGCAGGGGGGAGAGTGATGGGAGGTGCAGAGGGGGAGAGTGATGGGAGGTGAAGGGGGAGAGGGATGGGGGGTGAAGGGGGAGAGGGATGGGAGGTGAAGGGGGGAGAGGGATGGGAGGTGAAGTGGGGGGAGGGATGGGAGGTGAAGGGGGGGAGAGGGATGGGAGGTGAAGGGGGGAGAGGGATGGGAGGTGCAGGGGGGAGAGGGATGGGAGGTGCACAGGGGGAGAGTGATGTGAGGTGCAGGGGAGGAGAGTGATGTGAGGTGCATGGGGGAGAGTGATGTGAGGTGCATGGGGGAGAGTGATGTGAGGTGCAGGGGGAGAGAGGGATGTGAGGTGCAGGGGGGAGAAGGATGTGAGGTGCAGGGGGGAGAAGGATGTGAGGTGCAGGGGGGAAGAGTGATGGGAGGTGCAGGGGGGAGAGTGATGTGAGGTGCAGGGGGGAGAAGGATGTGAGGTGTAGGGGGGAGAAGGATGTGAGGTGCAGGGGGGGAAGAGTGATGGGAGGTGCAAGGGGGGAAGAGTGATGGGAGGTGCAGGGGCGAGAGTGATGGGAGGTGCAGGGGGAGAGTGATGGGAGGTGCAGAGGGGGAGAGTGATGGGAGGTGCAGAGGGGGAGAGTGATGGGAGGTGCAGGGGGAGAGTGATGGGAGGTGCAGGGGGAGAGTGATGGGAGGTGCAGGGGGGAGAGTGATGGGAGGTGCAGGGGGAGAGTGATGGGAGGTGCAGGGGGGAGAGTGATGGGAGGTGCAGGGGGGAGAGTGATGAAAGGTGCAGGGGGGAGAGTGATGGGAGGTGCAGAGGGGGAGAGTGATGTGAGGTGAAGGGGGGGGAGAGGGATGGGAGGTGAAGGGGGGAGAGGGATGGGAGGTGAAGTGGGGGGAGGGATGGGAGGTGAAGGGGGGAGAGGAATGGGAGGTGAAGGGGGGAGAGGGATGAGAGGTGCAGGGGGGAGAGGGATGGGAGGTGCAGGATGATGATGAGAGGTGCTGGAGGAGAGATGATGATGATGAGAGGTGCTGGAGGAGAGATGATGATGAGAGGTGCTGGAGGAGAGATGATGATGATGAGAGGTGCTGGAGGAGAGATGATGATGATGATAGGTGCTGGAGGAGAGATGATGATGAGAGGTGCTGGAGGAGAGATGATGATGATGAGAGGTGCTGGAGGAGAGATGATGATGATGAGAGGTGCTGGAGGAGAGATGATGATGATGAGAGGTGCTGGAGAGAGATGATGAGGATGAGAGGTGCTGGAGAGAGATGATGATGATGAGAGGTGCTGGAGGAGAGATGATGATGAGAGGTGCAGGGGGGAAGAGTGATGGGAAGTGCAGGGGGGGAAGAGTGATGTGAGGTGCAGGGGGGGGAAGAGTGATGGGAAGTGCAGGGGGGGAAGAGTGATGGGAAGTGCAAGGGGGGAAGAGTGATGGGAGGTGCAAGGGGGAAGAGTGATGGGAAGTGCAAGGGGGGAAGAGTGATGGGAAGTGCAAGGGGGGATAGTTGTGGGAGGTGCAGGGGGGAGAGGGATGGGGAGGTGCAGGGGGGAGAAGGATGTGAGGTGCAGGGGGGAAGAGTGATGTGAGGTGCAGAGAGGGAGAGTGATGTGAGGTGCAGAGGGGAGAGTGATGTGAGGTGCAGGGGGAGAGTGATGTGAGGTGCAGGAGGGAGAGTGATGTGAGGTGTAGAGAGGGAGAGTGATGTGAGGTGCAGGGGGGAGAGTGATGTGAGGTGCAGGGGGAGAGTGATGTGAGGTGCACAGGGGGAGAGTGATGTGAGGTGCAGGGGGGGAGAGTTATGTGAGGTGCATGGGGGGAGAGTGATGTGAGGTGCAGGGGGGGAGAGGGATGTGAGGTGCAGGGGGGAAGAGTGATGTGAGGTGCAGGGGGGGGGGAAGAGAGATGTGAGGTGCAGGGGGAGAGAGGGATGTGAGGTGCAGGGGGAGAAGGATGTGAGGTGCAGGGGGGAAGAGTGATGGGAAGTGCAAGGGGGGGAAGAGTGATGGGAGGTGCAGGAGGGAGAGTGATGGGAGGTGCAGGGGGGAGAGTGATGGGAGGTGCAGGTGGAGAGTGATGGGAGGTGCAGGGAGAGAGTGATGGGAGGTGCAGAGGGGGAGAGTGATGAGAGGTGCAGAGGGGGAGAGTGATGGGAGGTGCAGAGGGGGAGAGTGATGGGAGGTGCAGAGGGGGAGAGTGATGGGAGGTGCAGAGGGGGATAGTGATGTGAGGTGCAGAGGGGGAGAGTGATGTGAGGTGCAGAGGGAGAGTGATGTGAGGTGCAGGAGGGAGAGTGATGTGAGGTGCAGAGAGGGAGAGTGATGTGAGGTGCAGGGGGGAGAGTGATGTGAGGTGCAGGGGGGAGAGTGATGTGAGGTGCACAGGGGGAGAGTGATGTGAGGTGCAGGGGGGAGAGTGATGTGAGGTGCATGGGGGAGAGTGATGTGAGGTGCATGGGGGGAGAGTGATGTGAGGTGCAGGGGGGGAGAGTGATGTGAAGTGCATGGGGGGAGAGTGATGTGAGGTGCAGGGGGAGAGAGGGATGTGAGGTGCAGGGGGGAGAAGGATGTGAGGTGCAAGGGGGGAAGAGTGATGGGAGGTGCAGGGGGGGAGAAGGATGTGAGGTGCAAGGGTGAAGAGTGATGGGAGGTGCAGGAGGGAGAGTGATGGGAGGTGCAGGGGGAGACTGATGGTAGGTGCAGGTGGAGAGTGATGGGAGGTGCAGGGGGAGAGTGATGGGAGGTGCAGAGGGGGAGAGTGATGTGAGGTGCAGAGGAGGGAAGGATGTGAGGTGCAGGGGGGAGAGTGATGGGAGGTGCAAGGTGGAGAGTGATGGGAGGTGCAGGGGGGAGAGTGATGAGAGGTGCAGGGGGGGAGAGTTATGGGAGGTGCAGGGGGGATAGTGATGGGAGGTGCAGGGGGAGAGTGATGGGAGGTGCAGGGGGAGAGTGATGGGAGGTGCAGAGGAGGAGAGTGATGGGAGTTGAAGGGGGGGAGAGGGATGGGAGGTGAAGGGGGGAGAGGGATGGGAGGTGAAGGGGGAGAGGGATGGGAGGTGAAGGGGGGCGAGGGGTGGGAGGTGAAGGGGGGGAGGGATGGGAGGTGAAGGGGGGAGAGGGATGGGAGGTGCAGGATGATGATGAGAGGTGCTGGAGGAGAGATGATGATGAGAGGTGCTGTAGGAGAGATGATGATGAGAGGTGCAGGAGGAGAGATGATGATGATGAGAGGTGCAGGAGGAGAGATGATGATGAGAGGTGCTGGAGGAGAGATGATGATGATGAGAGGTGCTGGAGGAGAGATGATGATGATGAGAGGTGCTGGAGGAGAGATGATGATGATGAGAGGTGCTGGAGGAGAGATGATGATGAGAGGTGCTGGAGGAGAGATGATGATGAGAGGTGCTGGAGGAGAGATGATGATGATGAGAGGTGCTGGAGGAGAGATGATGATGATGAGAGGTGATGGAGGAGAGATGATGATGATGAGAGGTGCTGGAGGAGAGATGATGATGATGAGAGGTGCTGGAGGAGAGATGATGATGATGAGAGGTGCTGGAGGAGAGATGATGATGACGACGACGACGATTATGATTTTACCCATGCGGCCAAAAAAAAAATTCTTTGGAGCTGTTCGGCCCTTCTCACTTTACGAGTGTTGCAGGTCTGCAGTAGAATCACTCAGTACCCTATTAGAATGTTTAGTGAGTACTTTAAAATAAATGTTTAATGGTCATCAGTTTAAAAAAATGGGGTTTAAAATCCAAGGATTGGACACACACAATGTAATCCTATGTCGAGTGCTTAAGGCACTCTGGATATTATACAGATTGGAACAATTGAGTGGAATTAGATCAAATGTTCCTGAGGGAGTTGATGCTGGTAAAAGGCAGTACATGGACGGTACTGGTACAGTGTGGTGCCCTCATAGGCAATCTTTATGTGACCCTTGGGCACATATATGTGTTTGTAGCCTTGAATCACTAGTGGCTACAAAATTTGCATAGGCAGTCTATCTCTCACTCTCGTCCTATCCCTGCTGTTTTAGCAACACCCCATTAGGGTAAGCTGCGCATCAGTTCCCTCAGGAACATTTGATCTAATTCCACTCAATTGTTAGAAATCTGTATAATATCCAGAGTGCCTTAAGCACTCGACATAGGATTACATTGTGTGTGTCCAATCCTTGGATTTTAAACCCCATTTTTTTAAACTGATGACCACTATACATTTATTTTAAAGTACTCACTAAACATTCTAATAGGGTACTGAGTGCTTCTACTGGGTTCTTGCTCTCTGTACTAATTCACCTGTTAACCACCCACAGCACCGTACCCTATATTCATTATCATTAATATTCCAAGCTACAGCGGGGGTATTTCAATTATAATACACTTATGTAACTACGTATTTGTAACCATGTATTATTTGTCATCTTAACTCTATGCCCAGGACATACTTTGAAAACGAGTGGTAACTCTCAATTTATTACTTCCTGTATAACTTCCTGGTAAAACATTTTATAAATAAATAATTAGCTTACTTTTAATTAAGTTTAGTGAATCTAGGCCTAAAAAACCATTAGCAACATGCCATACTGTGAGAAATGTACATGATATGGGAGCAACATTACATTGTATCTGTATTTTTTCTAAAGAGTGCAGAGTTCCCTGAGTGTTTCCAATGTACCTCAATATCTATCTGGCACAGGACTTTTTAACCATTTTAGGAATGCAGAATGACTCTTAGATTGCTGGCAGAATCTGTTTTGAACAGTCTGACGCAGATCCTATTTATTCCTAGTTTCCGTCTGATTTTTTGTGGACCTCTAAATGAATTAAATTGAACTGGTTTGGAATTCGAAACACTAGCAAAATACTATGTGTAAAGGGGTGATTGGATCTTGTCAGACGGATTGATGACTTTTTTTTAGAGAGTTATGAGCAATTGAAAAAGGAGTTACAATGGAAGTCTCGTACAAACCTTAGCTACTGCTGCGGCAGCTTTTATTCTTACTAATCACCGGCTTTTACCTGGCATGTTCCTGGAATGCCACGCTGTTCACCTGGAGCATGCCGGGCTCCTTTTCCCTTCCCAGCCAGGCGCATGCCCGGCTGACGCGCGGTTGATGTGTTAATTGATATTGGTTCAGGATTTACTAGGCTGCAATGCTTCGCATGTCCGCCAGATGGCATAAATTCATGACTTGTAATGCGCCGAATCAGTAATGTGTCGGCTTGCAGGTGTTTCGTTTAAAAAAGATACTGTGCCACAGTGTGCCATTGTAACTTGGCCTTGGCCTTGAGACTGAAGGAAGAGTTGCCAAAATGTATCAATTTAGGCTTTTCATATTAAAGAAAGACAAAGAACAGTTTCAGTTTGTGTTACACTATTCTGCAGAGACCCACCATGAGTGTTCAAGTGCAGCCTGCTTTCCAAAAACCTGACAGAAGTTACGCGTATTTGATATGGGCCGCGATTAATGCAACAGAGGATAAGATGGCAACAGTTGCTCAAATTTATCAGTATTTTATCGAAAAATATGACTTTTACAAATTTTCGCCAACTCCTCATACGTGGAAGCGTGCAGTAAGGAAAAGGTTATGTAGTGACCCCTTGTTTTCACCGTATTGAGCCCCAATTTGTTGGAGGGTATTGGTGTGTGTCACCGGATTTTTCCCGTATCTATGATCATGGAGGCGGCAAAAGGCAAAGGGTCGTGTTAAAACCAACTAAGAAGCGACAGTCGCTGCCAAGCAACGCACCAGCACCAGCTTCCAATGACGGTCCCACTGTCAGTGACAACCCTGAGCCTGAGCCTGAGACTGATCTGGATTTGGCGTGCAGTTTTGATGAAGCTTGCATGTACCTAAGCGATTTCCAGCCTCACCTGCTGACTACAGGTGGACTAGTCCCGCTGCCAACTATCGACGTGGATGATGAAGAAAGCTGGACTGGCAGTGGACCGGCGCCGGCGCAAGCTGAATGGGAAATTCAATGGTGAGTACTGTCTTGTTGCCATATTATTTTGGTGGGGCTGGCTGGGTACTTCTTTAGGGGGCAGACCATTACTGTACTGTACATTAAAACTTTTCTTTTTGTTTTTTCTCAGAAAAGAAAACGGCTAATGGGGGGATTTCGATGGATAATATTGTACTGTACGCTGATGTTTTCCGGCCGTACAGTATACTGTGTAATAAACCCTGAATAAATAAAACTATGCATTTATTCTACATGTTCAGTATCGTTTCATTATGTATCTTCCACAGTATACTGTACAGTGGTATACAGTGCCTAACATCTATGGGCAAAAATAATTTTATTCCTAGGTGCCCTAGAACAGAAATTCCCACGCCAATTGCCCGTGAACTTGACCGCGGCCCTAAGTAGTTCCCACGCCAATTGCGCGAATATAATGTAAAATAACCCGTTCTGTGGGTCTGAGCGGGTTGAAATTTACCTGGTCCTTGCCACAGTGGAAAAATATCAGCCTTCCAAGACCCCCGAAACCGGAGATACAAAAAGACAGTTTAAAAGCACATTACCAAAGTGGCTTTTTTTCTGCCATGCAAGTCAATGGCAGAAACCTGAAATTTAACATCACCCTGACTCCGTTCTGTTGCCACGAGAGGGTCACAATTTGCCATGCAATCCTGCCGCAACTAGGACTACATGGTCACCGAATATGAGCCCTCTAGGTCGAAAAGAACCGGAGTTGTGGTTTCCAGGTTTCTGCTCATTCTGACATAGCTTTCTCCGCCATTTGCGCTCAATGGTAGGACCCTCCTCACCGGCGTGACCCTTTCTCGCCGCCATTACTGCTGGGACCCTGTTGGGGTCAAGTGAGGAGGTTCCTAACATCTAGGGGCAAAATGAATTTTATTTCTAGGTGCCCTAGAACAGGAGTTCCCACGCCAATTGACCTAGTTGCCACGCCAATTGCCGTAGTTCCTACGCCAATTGCGCAACCAGCCAGTTAAAAAACAGTACAGCAAGCCTCTACAGTACATTTGTTACACTGGCAAAGGAGCAAATGGAAACAATGTGAGGCAATTCAACATGGTCTTTTATTGGTGGAGTCAGTACAAAAACATTTATTTACAATATTGAAACATTTAAAGTGCACAGCAATTCTAACCATCAACACACAATAATACATTCTGCAGCCTTTATTAAATTCTTCTGCCACAAAACATTTTTGGTGCATGGGGCACAGGGAGTTAAAGTGACTTGCTTTTTATGTACTGTATTTGGGGGTTGTCTTTGGGGGTTTATTCATCAAATTATTATGATGAACTGCCTTTTGAAATGACACTGCTGTTAACTATTTCAGCCACACACCTCCAGAGTTTTTAATCCCTCCCTAGCCAAGCGTCAATCGGCTGAGTCAACCTAGCCTACAGTACCACCCCACTCTCTCCACTGGGTCGTTGATCTTCTGCATATTGCCATTGTGTTCTTAATCCGCCCATAGCCGAGCTACAAACACTCAGCACGCCTGCGTCTAATCACACCATCCCCCTCCCCCAACCCTTAGAGGCCTGTTATTTGAACGGTAATGCTTTGAAAAATCCCCTCTCGAATTTGAAATGAAAATCTGATGTGCACAGCACTGTGAGAATTGAGAGTACACTGATACAGTATTTCATCAGGGTGTGAAAATATTTGTCAGTCACTATTACAGTCACATGTTTTTAATACAATACAGTACATTCTTTAATATCTTTAAAATAAAAATATATAAATCCTGTAAACAGTATACTGTAAGTACTGTACATATAATGTAAAATAACCCGTTCTGTGGGTCTGAGCGGGTTGAAATTTACCTGGTCCTCATGCGGGAGGACTCTTGCCACAGTGGCAAAATATCAGCCTTCCAAGACCCCCGAAACCGGAGATACAAAAAGACAGTTTAAATGCACATTACCAAAGTGGCTTTTTTTCTGCCATGCAAGTCAATGGCAGAAACCTGAACTTTAACATCACCCTGACTCCGTTCTGTTGCCACGAGAGGGTCGCAATTTGCCATGCAATCCTGCCGCAACTAGGACTACATGGTCACCGAATATGAGCCCTCTAGGTCAAACAGAACCGGAGTTGTGG
The DNA here is from genome assembly GCF_040206685.1 of Ascaphus truei. NCBI lineage: Eukaryota > Metazoa > Chordata > Amphibia > Anura > Ascaphidae > Ascaphus > Ascaphus truei. The sequence continues at coordinate 404,792,136 of NC_134483.1, forward strand.
GTTCCAGGTTTCTGCTCATTCTGACTTAGCCGGTTCAAAGCTTTCTCCGCCATTTGCGCTCAATGGTAGGACCCTCCTCGCCAGCGTGACCCTTTCTCACCGCCATTACTGCTGGGACCCTGTTGGGGTCAAGTGAGGAGGTTCCTAACATCTAGGGGCAAAATGAATTTTATTTCTAGGTGCCCTAGAACAGAAGTTCCCACGCCAATTGACCTAGTTCCCACGCCAATTGCCGTAGTTCCTACGCCAATTGCGCGACCAGCCAGTTAAAAAACAGTGCAGCAAGCCTCTACAGTACATCTGTTACACTGGCAAAGGAGCAAATGGAAACAATGTGAGGCAATTCAACATGGTCTTTTATTGGTGGAGTCAGTACAAAAACATTTATTTACAATATTGAAACATTTAAAGTGCACAGCAATTCTAACCATCAACACACAATAATACATTCTGCAGCCTTTATTAAATTCTTCTGCCACAAAACATTTTTGGTGCATGGGGCAAAGGGAGTTAAAGTGACATTTTAAGTAACATCTCCTTTTTTAAAGAAACCCAGTACTGTATACAGTACAGTACAGTGGGATGGTGCGCAACACTGTCAGTCAGACCTGCACCAGTTCAGTCCTAGAGGGCAGAAAACAGGGCAGGTTTTCAGGGCAACATTGAAAACCGTGCCTGTTTGCGGCCCTCAGGGACAGGAGTTGTGCATGTCCTGTGAAAAAAAACACACAACAACATCTCCTTTGTTTAAGTACAGCAGGTACTGTAGGGCAAAACATGTAGAGTACAATACAGTTCAGCACAACAGTATGGTCTCACTGATAGTCCTCCACATTGTCCATCCATGGCCGATTCCTTGCATAGCGCAAAACGCCATTAATGCAGTCTCTAACGCCTTTCATTACAGGATCTGTTATTGTAACTGTATAACTGTATAAAAGCACTGCAATTCTTCCACAATGTTTTTCACGCGATTCCCATCGTAGTTCACTTTGAACATCCACTCGCAGTACAACGTGTAGGGAACATGGTGCTTAAAAATGATCAAGGCATACTTGTGGGGTACACCAGCACTCATCACCCTATACTTCTCCCTAAGCGCCGCTGTCAGATCGCGCAGGGTGATGTCGGGCACTGTTTCGATGCGAGCGGGTGTAGGTCTTTTGGGAGCGGGTGTGCTTGTGGCGACGGGCGATGGTAGGATGTCTGGGAGGAAGCTTTCCTCCGGTCGTGGTCGTCGTGTTGTCTCCTGGCGTGGTCTTGATGGGGTTGTCATGTCCTCCTCAACGGCAAAGATGTACACTACATCTTCTGGTCGAGTGGGGGTGCTTGGTGATGGAAGGGGGTCGAAGGTCCCATTCATCACATCCATGTCACCCTCCTGCTCCGGCGTCGGGGATACAGGGGCATTAGCACCGAGCAAATAATGTATGCCCGTAATATCAGCCTCTATCATCTCCATCCGTTGATCCATCCGTTGCTCCACATTTAGCATTGTTTCCAGAAGCAGATCTATCTTTGCCAGCACAATAGAATTCCCGGGGAGATCCACACTTATCCCATTCAGCATCCGGTCCAGCGAGCTGCTTCTTGTGCATGGCGTCTGGACATCTGGGGGGATGGGTGCAACGGAGGATGAGATGGGGGTTCCATGGAGAGAAGCGGCATCGATGGAGAGTGGAGGAGGTGACCTGTGGATACCCGGTAGAGGAGAAGCAGTAGCGTCGAAGAGGGATGGAGAAGGTGACCTTTGGATTTCCGGGCGAGAAGCAGAGTCGTCTAAGAGCAAAGGAGAAAGTGACCCATGGATTTCAGAGGCGGCAGCGTTGTCAGATGGAACTGGAGAAGTTGGGGGTGGAGAAGACGGGATGAAGATTTCCAGGACAGCTAAAGCAGAGTCGTCGAAGCATATGGGAAGTGGTCTGCGGGTCCGATGGGTTGGCTGCCGTTCGTTTTGCGTAGAGAGCGTATTACCGTATATCTTCTTCACATAAGGAGGCTTACGTCTAAGAAAACCCTTAACCTTTGGGGTCAGCAGAAGGTTTTCTTTATTGGCCTTAGCCTGTCACTTTGCCCTTGGCGTGGAAACGGCAACCGCCTTTCGCTTTTTCAGCATGACAGGCACGGCAGAGGTGAGAGGGTTCTTGCGTCCATAGAACCGGGGATGCTCCATGGAAGCAGGTGGCACAATGCAGTACAGTATCTGGACAAGGGCAAGTTCAGATAAAGATCCTGGAGTGGTGGCCTATGCAAAGTGTGTGACCTTTTATGCATGGCAGCCAGGTACAGGTGTTGAAAGGTGTTGAAAGTGGGCATGTGAGTCATTACCGTATAAATACACCATCCATTTTGTGTATTGACTGCACATAGAATACACATCGACTAAACATCGAATATACATTCTTGTGTTTGTATTTCTTTCTACTCGCAGCAATGCCTGTTAAAAAGACTTCTGACCTCATTGTGCCATTAACCACCGTGAGCTATCATGCACAAGGAAAAAACAGAGACCGGAAAAAGGCACCAAGGGTAACAAACGCGTAAGTATATTTATAAAACTTAACAAAAAAAATATAGAAAACTGTACTGTACATCTACAGTACAGTTCTGTATCTACTGTAATACTGTTGTTATTTCTGTTGATTTATATTACAACATACTGTACAGTAGTTTGTCTATTTATATTTATAGTACAGCAGTATACATTTTTTGTATATTTCAATTAATCTTACAACGGTATATACTGAATAGGATGTACTGTATATTTATATTTATATTACAACAGTATATTTATTTTGTATATTTATATTTATAGTACAACAGTATATATATATTTTGTCTATTTATATTTATAGTACAGCAGTATACATTTTTTGTATATTTCAATTAATCTTACAACGGTATATACTGAATAGGATGTACTGTATATTTATATTTGTAGTACAACAGTATATTTATTTTGTATATTTATATTTATAGTACAACAGTATATATTTTATCTATTTATATTTATAGTACAGCAGTATACATTTTTTGTATATTTCAATTTATCTTACAACGGTATATACTGAATAGGATGTTCAGTATATTTATATTTATATTACAACAGTATATTTATTTTGTATATATATATTTATAGTACAACAGTATATATATTTTGTCTATTTATATTTAATGTACTGTATATTACAAAATTACATTTACAGTATATACATTTTATATTGCTGCATATTAATAAAACAATATAATTTCTTTACATTGTAGGGAGACAACTGTTCTGGTGGACAAAATAAGTGAGGAGAATGATGAGAGGAGTGCATTAAGGGTCAAATACACTCTGCAGGAAAAGCACAATCTGACTGTATCCGAGACCAGCATAAAGAAGATGAGACGCAGCATTGGATGGAAATATGGACGTGTGAGGTTAGTACTGGACAGTACAGGAGGTAAAAGTGTTGTTTAGCAAACTGTACTGCACTGTTCCGCTAAAAAAAAAAATTCCTTGTCATTACAGAGCGTACCCCATGATACGGGACGCAAACAAAATCAAAAGAGTGGTCCAGGCCCAGGCATGGATCGACAGTGGAGAGACTTTCCAGGATTGCATCTTCACTGATGAATTTACTGTGTCGCTGGAGAGATTTGCAAGATTTGCGTTCCACAAAAAATGCCGCTTATCTTTGAAGCTGCGGCCAAAACACCCTGTGAAGCTGCATGTGTGGGGTGCCATCTCTAGGCGTGGACCGGGATGCATTGTCATCTTTGAAGGTAAAATGTATCAAATATAATGTCGCCTAATGCACTGTACTTGACTAGTTTTGCCTTACCGTATGCACTGTTCTGTACTATTGTGCAGTTTTTTGAGCACTTTTCTTTTCTTGCTATAGGAATCATGAATAAAGCTTTCTTCCAAGACAACATTGTGCCCGAGATAGAGCAAAACATCACACGCGACTAACCCAATGGTCACCGCTTCTACCAGGACAACGATCCCAAGCACACTGCGTCAACAGCGCATATCCTTGTGCGCGGCATCAACTGGGTGAAGACGCCAGGGAATAAGTGCAGTAGACCGTGTCCCATTTTTGTTCCCCACTGTTTTTAGCTCTTAAACCAATTGTCCTTTCTTTCCAATGACAGGTCGCCAGACTTCAATCCGATCGAAATGGTCTGGCATCAGCTGAAGGACCATATCCGGAAAGTGGTGAAACCCTCCAAAAAGGATGAGTTGTTGAAAGGCATACTGAGTTTTTGGAACCATGTACTCACCGTGGAACGCTGCAATAAATATATAGACCATATTGCCATTGTGTTGCCCATTGTCATCGCGCGTAATGGGCAAGCATCAGGAAAGTAGTACTGTGCTGTAGTTTTGTAAGTACAGTATGTTACAGGTAAGTATGGCAAAGATGTTTTCTTTCCAGATAGTAAGAGTACTAGTACTGTATACAGTAGTTAGTTTTTTCTTTACAGAGAGAGCAGCACCAGCCATCAGGTTACAGTACATAGAATTTAATAGTAGTCAGAGTATACAGTAGTTCCAGTACAGTATACAGTACACTAGTTTGACAGTACTACAGTAACTGCCTACTACAGTAACTGCCCCATTTTTTTTCTTTCCAGACAAAGCTGCACCAGCCACCTACAGTAGTTCTGCCATAATACAGTACAGTAACTGCACAAATTTTTGTTTTTTTTGTCGTTCCAGGAAAAACGGTGGCCTAGGGGGATGGGGGCGTTGTGTCCAGTCAAATCTGCTTGTACAGTCAAATGTACAGTATATAAACAGCAGCAATGATGTACACAAAACCTCTCCTCTCTCAATCAACTACTGTACTGCAGACAGAATGAGGAAAAGATAAAGACTAAAGAAAAATTAATTTTACTATACAGTACAGTATATACAGTACAGTATATTATATAGTACATTACAGTAGTGTACTGTATATACTGTAGTATTAAATAATATTCTTATAAATGTGCATTACTCATGTTTCCCCATGTTTTACAAAGGTTTTCCAAATGGTTATCCAATTTCAAGCTGCCAAAATAACTTAATAAAGACTGCATTACTGTATGTATTATTACTGATTATTTTTATATTTGTATTTTTTGGTTCCTGATAAAATGAAATAAATATTTATTCACTTTCCTGCGAATCATAATCATTGACAGCCACCCCTACAGTGCACCAATGAATTATTTTATTTATTTATTTATAAAATATTTTACCAGGATTTATATATTTTTATTTTAAAGATATTAAAGAATGTACTGTATTGTATTAAAAACATGTGACTGTAAACCATAGTGACTGACAAATATTTTCACACCCTGATGAAATACTGTATCAGTGTACTCTCAATTCTCACAGTGCTGTGCACATCAGATTTACATTTCAAATTCGAGAAGGGATTTTTCAAAGCATTACCGTTCAAACAACAGGCCTCTAAGGGTTGGGGGACGGGGATGGTGTGATTAGACGCAGGCGTGCTGAGTGTTTGTAGCTCGGCTATGGGCGAATTAAGAACACAATGGCAATATGCAGAAGATCAATGACCCAGTGGAGAGAGGGGGATGGTACTGTAGGCTAGGGTGACTCAGCCGATTGACGCTTGGCTAGGGATGGATTAAAAATTCTGGAGGTGTGTGGCTGAAATAGTTAACAGCAGTGTCATTTCAAAAGGCAGTTCATCATAATAATTTGATGAATAAACCCCCAAAGACAACCCCCAAATACAGTACATAAAAAGCATCACTTTAACTCCCTGTGCCTCATGCACCAAAAATGTTTTGTGGCAGAAGAATTTAATAAAGGCTGCAGAATGTATTATTGTGTGTTGATAGTTAGAATTGCTGTGCACTTTAAATGTTTCAATATTGTAAATAAATGTTTTTGTACTGACTCCACCAATAAAAGACCATGTTGAATTGCCTCGCATTGTTTCCATTTGCTCCTTTGCCAGTGTAACAAATGTACTGTAGAGGCTTGCTGCACTGTTTTTTAACTGGCTGGTCGCGCAATTGGCGTAGGAACTACGGCAATTGGCGTGGGAACTAGGTCAATTGGCGTGGGAACTTCTGTTCTAGGGCACCTAGAAATAAAATTTTGCACCTAGATGTTAGAAACCTCCTCACTTGAACCCAACAGGGTCCCAGCAGTAATGGCGGCGAGAAACGGTCACGCGGGCGAGGAGGGTCCTACCATTGAGCGCAAATGGCGGAGAAAGCTTTGAACCGGCTAAGTCAGAATGAGCAGAAACCTGGAACCCACAACTCCGGTTCTGTTCGACCTAGAGGGCTCATATTCGGTGACCATGTAGTCCTAGTTGCGGCAGGATTGCATGGCAAATTGCGACCCTCTCGTGGCAACAGAACGGAGTCAGGGTGATGTTAAATTTCAGGTTTCTGCCATTGACTTGCATGGCAGAAAAAAAGCCACTTTAGTAATGTGCTTTTAAACTGTCTTTTTGTATCTCCGGTTTCGGGGGTCTTGGAAGGCTGATATTTTGCCACTGTGGCAAGGGTCCTCCCGCATTAGGACGAGGTAAATTTCAACACGCTCAAACCCACAGAACGGGTTATTTTACATTATATTCGCGCAATTGGCGTGGGAACTACTTAGGGCCGCGGTCAAGTTCACGGGCAATTGGCGTGGGAACTTCTGTTCTAGGGCACCTAGGAATAAAATTCTTTTTGCCCATAGATGTTAGGCACTGTATACCACTGTACAGTATACTGTGGAAGACACATAATGAAACGATACTGAATATGTAGAATAAATGCATAGTTTTATTTATTCAGGGTTTATTACACAGTATACTGTACGGCCGGAAAACATCAGCATACAGTACAATATTATCCATCGAAATCCCCCCATTAGCCGTTTTCTTTTCTGAGGAAAAAAAAAGAAAAGTTTTAATGTACAGTAATGGTCAGCCCCCTAAAGAAGTACCCAGCCAGCCCCACCAAAATAATACGGCAACAAGACAGTACTCACCATAGAATTAAAATTCATTTTCCCCCAGATGTTAGGAACCCCCTCACTTCACCCCAACAGGGTCCGAGCATGTACAGTACTGTACTTTAAAATAAATTAAATATGCAATTTTACTATTACTGCGCGCGCACGCACGCACAGACTGTGTACTGTAGGTTGAACCGCGAAGGTATTAGACTTCAGAGACAACAGCTCGCAAACGCCCCCATGCGTTTTTACACGGCATTGCAGTATTGCAGACAGCGGGATAAAATGCTTAAATCACAGCCGCGAAAATAACGCTATACACCCCGGGAGAAAACGACACAAAACCGCACATCACCGGGATCTTCTGAAATTCGCGGAGCTAGCCAAGTAAGAATAAAGTTGGTCGCCAGTGTATGGATGCACGGTATCCCCTCACTCGCTGTGTATATGTATATATCCCAAATATTTGTGTATGCAGCAGGGCAGTGTATACCAGTCATGCGGCGGGTTCCGTTCTAAGGACCCGACGCACAGCGAAAATCACCGAAAAGCGGAACCCGCGATTTAAAGCTTGTGCGAATGCGCAGCCCGGCAATGCACCATTCTACGCATGCACAACATCGGTAAAACCTTCCATTCTGCACAGGCGCAACCCCGGACCGGCCCGTTCTGCGCATGCGTGACCCCGGACCGGTCCGTTCTGCACATGCACGGACATGGCGGCCCCCTTCTCAGAACCGCCGTATCGGTGGATCGCCGAAAAGTGGGGCCTTGCGGTATATATGTGTGTGTGTGTATATGTATATATATATAACGCAGAAAATAGCCGTGTTAGTCCAGTTGCGATAGTGCAGAATAAATGAGTTCTTCAGTATTAGGTGATACCTTTTTTATTGGGCTAACAATTTATGTCATAGGACAAGCTTTCAAGAGTTCTCCTCTCTTCTTCAGGTCAAGCAATACTTATATATAATTCTTAATAATAATATTGCTTGACCTGAAGAAGAGAGGAGAACTCTCGAAAGCTTGTCCTATGACATAAATTGTTAGTCCAATAAAAAAGGTATCACCTAATACTGAAGAACTCATTTATTCTGCACTACATATATATATAAATATGTATGTAGATGTATCTGTACCGTGTTAGTCGAGCTTAATAAGCAAATACAAATACTCAATACCGTTCTGTGGCTAACTAAATGCTTTTATTTGTCTGAGCTTTCGAGATACACTGATCTCTTCTTCGGGCGGTGTTACAAATATTTATGTATGTCTTTATTTATATAGCGCCATTAATGTACATAGCACTTTACAGTAGTAATACACATGACAATCATATAAATAACAAATAATATAAATAACAGAGCATGGGAATAAGTGCTTCAGACATTAAAGTAACATTTAGGAAAAGGAGTCCCTGCTCCGAAGAGTTTACAATCTAATTGGTAGGGAGAACGTACAGAGACAGTAGGAGGGCATTCTGGTAAGTGCGTCTGCAAGGGGCCAAGCTTTATGTGTCAGGTGTATAGTATTAGCCACAGATCTACTCATATCCTTCTTTAAGCAAGTGTGTCTTAAGGTGGGTCTTAAAGGTGGATAGAGAGGGTGCTAATAGGTATTGAGGGGAAGGGCATTCTAGAGGTGCAGGGCAGTCAGTGAGAAAGGTTTAAGGTGGGACAGGGCTTTAGATACAAAGAGGGTAGAGAGAAGACATCCTTGGCAGAACGCAAGAGTTGGGATGGTGCATTGCGAGAAATTAGGGCCGAGATGTAAGGAGGGGCAGAAGAGTGTAAAGCGTTAAAAGTGAGGAGAATTGAGTGCGAGATGCGGGATGCGGGATTTGATAGGATATGTAATATATATATATATATATATATATATATATATATATATATATTATATATATATATATATATATATATATATATATATATATATATATATATATATATATATATATATAAAAGTGACAAAAACCCTCCACAGTAAAGCATGTCTAAGACATGCAAATGAACATACAGTAATATTTACAGTTGCTTTATGCTTTACTGTGGAGGGTTTTTGTCACTTTTTTACCCACCATAACCTTAATAAATTGTGGTGAATACCTACTCTAGTCTCAAACCAGCTTAGCCATTACAACCAACCTCACACTGATGATACCCATCAAGGTTGAAACATATCTGTGAGTGGGTTTAATGGCTTTGCATCTCATCCCAGCCTCTGTCTAAAAGCTGTGTTTAAAACAGCATGCATTGGTTTGAGGATTTGCTTGTGTAATACGAGCTTGAGACAAAAGGTGGCACTGAGTGCTCATTTGCATGTCATTTCCCAGAATCCCTTGCTGCACTGGAAGCGCTGTATATATATATATATATATATATATATATATATATATATGTACTGTATGTATGTGTGGTTGCTGGTGTCTGGGGATGATGACATAATTCCCCAATCAGTCGTTGACCGCATCTCACTGCTTAGCTGTTTAGTTTGATCTGCCCAACAGCTCAACGTGTTTCGCGGGTGCTCTTCCCACTTCCTCAGGAGTTGAGTATGTATCTGTGTACAACATATACCACAGAGACATGACAGAGGCATCACAGAGAGTGACGGGTCATTGATGCAGCAGTACAGGCTATGTACTAATGCTCTGCAAAGAATATATACCTTGTAAGTAGTATGGCGCCAACAATCATATAATAAATGCTTGCTGCACATAATACACTTCTTTTCTCTTTTTTTTTTTTTTAACTTATGCATTAGTAAGTCCTGGCCAGGTGAAAAATAACATGACATTTACCGCTATATCAAAATGTATGCAGCTAATCATTAGGTCAGGGTTTTGGGACTGCCTTCAGAGATATGCAACATTTAGAAGTTATATGGGAACATTTTAGAAATGTATACATGATAAATCTTTTCATAAATTGGTTTATTGTGTATAAAGAAATTAGTTTTAAGTGGCTCTATTCTGAGCAGATGAGTGCGGGACGGCACTAATGTTGTTTGGAATGCTATTATGAGCAGATGAGTGCGGGACGGCACTATTGTTGTTTGGAATGCTATTCTGAGCAGATGAGTGCGGGACGGCACTATTGTTGTTTGGAATGCTATTCTGAGCAGATGAGTGCGGGACCACACTATTGTTGTTTGGAATGCTATTCTGAGCAGATGAGTGCGGGACGGCACTATTGTTGTTTGGAATGCTATTCTGAGTAGATGAGTGCGGGACGGCACTATTGTTGTTTGGAATGCTATTCTGAGCAGATGAGTGCGGGACCGCACTAATGTTGTTTGGAATGCTATTCTGAGCAGATGAGTGCGGGACGGCACTAATGTTGTTTGGAATGCTATTCTGAGCAGATGAGTGCGGGACGGCACTAATGTTGTTTGGAATGCTATTCTGAGTAGATGAGTGCGGGACGGCACTATTGTTGTTTGGAATGCTATTCTGAGCAGATGAGTGCGGGACGGCACTAATGTTGTTTGGAATGCTATTCTGAGCAGATGAGTGCGGGACGGCACTATTGTTGTTTGGAATGCTATTCTGAGCAGATGAGTGCGGGACGGCACTATTGTTGTTTGGAATGCTATTCTGAGCAGATGAGTGCGGGACGGCACTATTGTTGTTTGGAATGCTATTCTGAGCAGATGAGTGCGGGACGGCACTATTGTTGTTTGGAATGCTATTATGAGCAGATGAGTGCGGGACCGCACTAATGTTGTTTGGAATGCTATTCTGAGCAGATGAGTGCGGGACGGCACTATTGTTGTTTGGAATGCTATTCTGAGCAGATGAGTGCGGGACGGCACTAATGTTGTTTGGAATGCTATTCTGAGTAGATGAGTGCGGGACGGCACTATTGTTGTTTGGAATGCTATTCTGAGCAGATGAGTGCGGGACGGCACTATTGTTGTTTGGAATGCTATTCTGAGCAGATGAGTGCGGGACGGCACTATTGTTGTTTGGAATGCTATTCTGAGCAGATGAGTGCGGGACCGCACTATTGTTGTTTGGAATGCTATTCTGAGCAGATGAGTGCGGGACCGCACTAATGTTGTTTGGAATGCTATTCTGAGTAGATGAGTGCGGGACGGCACTATTGTTGTTTGGAATGCTATTCTGAGCAGATGAGTGCGGGACGGCACTATTGTTGTTTGGAATGCTATTCTGAGCAGATGAGTGCGGGACCGCACTATAGTTGTTTGGAATGCTATTCTGAGCAGATGAGTGCGGGACCGCACTATTGTTGTTTGGAATGCTATTCTGAGTAGATGAGTGCGGGACGGCACTAATGTTGTTTGGAATGCTATTCTGAGCAGATGAGTGCGGGACGGCACTATTGTTGTTTGGAATGCTATTCTGAGCAGATGAGTGCGGGACGGCACTAATGTTGTTTGGAATGCTATTCTGAGTAGATGAGTGCGGGACGGCACTAATGTTGTTTGGAATGCTATTCTGAGCAGATGAGTGCGGGACGGCACTATTGTTGTTTGGAATGCTATTCTGAGCAGATGAGTGCGGGACGGCACAATTGTTGTTTGGAATGCTATTCTGAGCAGATGAGTGCGGGACGGCACTAATGTTGTTTGGAATGCTATTCTGAGCAGATGAGTGCGGGACGGCACTATTGTTGTTTGGAATGCTATTCTGAGCAGATGAGTGCGGGACGGCACTATTGTTGTTTGGAATGCTATTCTGAGCAGATGAGTGCGGGACGGCACTAATGTTGTTTGGAATGCTATTCTGAGCAGATGAGTGCGGGACGGCACTAATGTTGTTTGGAATGCTATTCTGAGCAGATGAGTGCGGGACGGCACTAATGTTGTTTGGAATGCTATTCTGAGCAGATGAGTGCGGGACGGCACTAATGTTGTTTGGAATGCTATTCTGAGCAGATGAGTGCGGGACGGCACTAATGTTGTTTGGAATGCTATTCTGAGCAGATGAGTGCGGGACGGCACTAATGTTGTTTGGAATGCTATTCTGAGCAGATGAGTGCGGGACGGCACTATTGTTGTTTGGAATGCTATTCTGAGCAGATGAGTGCGGGACGGCACTATTGTTGTTTGGAATGCTATTCTGAGCAGATGAGTGCGGGACGGCACTAATGTTGTTTGGAATGCTATTCTGAGCAGATGAGTGCGGGACGGCACTATTGTTGTTTGGAATGCTATTCTGAGCAGATGAGTGCGGGACGGCACTAATGTTGTTTGGAATGCTATTCTGAGCAGATGAGTGCGGGACCGCACTAATGTTGTTTGGAATGCTATTCTGAGCAGATGAGTGCGGGACCGCACTAATGTTGTTTGGAATGCTATTCTGAGCAGATGAGTGCGGGACCGCACTAATGTTGTTTGGAATGCTATTCTGAGCAGATGAGTGCGGGACCGCACTATTGTTGTTTGGAATGCTATTCTGAGCAGATGAGTGCGGGACGGCACTAATGTTGTTTGGAATGCTATTCTGAGCAGATGAGTGCGGGACGGCACTAATGTTGTTTGGAATGCTATTCTGAGCAGATGAGTGCGGGACGGCACTATTGTTGTTTGGAATGCTATTCTGAGCAGATGAGTGCGGGACGGCACTATTGTTGTTTGGAATGCTATTCTGAGCAGATGAGTGCGGGACGGCACTAATGTTGTTTGGAATGCTATTCTGAGCAGATGAGTGCGGGACGGCACTAATGTTGTTTGGAATGCTATTCTGAGCAGATGAGTGCGGGACGGCACTAATGTTGTTTGGAATGCTATTCTGAGCAGATGAGTGCGGGACGGCACTAATGTTGTTTGGAATGCTATTCTGAGCAGATGAGTGCGGGACCGCACTAATGTTGTTTGGAATGCTATTCTGAGCAGATGAGTGCGGGACGGCACTATTGTTGTTTGGAATGCTATTCTGAGCAGATGAGTGCGGGACCGCACTATTGTTGTTTGGAATGCTATTCTGAGCAGATGAGTGCGGGACGGCACTAATGTTGTTTGGAATGCTATTCTGAGCAGATGAGTGCGGGACCGCACTATTGTTGTTTGGAATGCTATTCTGAGCAGATGAGTGCGGGACGGCACTAATGTTGTTTGGAATGCTATTCTGAGCAGATGAGTGCGGGACCGCACTATTGTTGTTTGGAATGCTATTCTGAGCAGATGAGTGCGGGACGGCACTAATGTTGTTTGGAATGCTATTCTGAGCAGATGAGTGCGGGACGGCACTAATGTTGTTTGGAATGCTATTCTGAGCAGATGAGTGCGGGACGGCACTAATGTTGTTTGGAATGCTATTCTGAGCAGATGAGTGCGGGACCGCACTATTGTTGTTTGGAATGCTATTCTGAGCAGATGAGTGCGGGACGGCACTATTGTTGTTTGGAATGCTATTCTGAGCAGATGAGTTCGGGACCGCACTATTGTTGTTTGGAATGCTATTCTGAGCAGATGAGTGCGGGACGGCACTAATGTTGTTTGGAATGCTATTCTGAGCAGATGAGTGCGGGACGGCACTAATGTTGTTTGGAATGCTATTCTGAGCAGATGAGTGCGGGACCGCACTATTGTTGTTTGGAATGCTATTCTGAGTAGATGAGTGCGGGACGGCACTAATGTTGTTTGGAATGCTATTCTGAGCAGATGAGTGCGGGACCGCACTAATGTTGTTTGGAATGCTATTCTGAGCAGATGAGTGCGGGACCGCACTAATGTTGTTTGGAATGCTATTCTGAGCAGATGAGTGCGGGACGGCACTATTGTTGTTTGGAATGCTATTCTGAGCAGATGAGTGCGGGACGGCACTATTGTTGTTTGGAATGCTATTCTTAGCAGATGAGTGCGGGACGGCACTAATGTTGTTTGGAATGCTATTCTGAGCAGATGAGTGCGGGACGGCACTATTGTTGTTTGGAATGCTATTCTGAGTAGATGAGTGCGGGACGGCACTATTGTTGTTTGGAATGCTATTCTGAGCAGATGAGTGCGGGACGGCACTATTGTTGTTTGGAATGCTATTCTGAGCAGATGAGTGCGGGACCGCACTAATGTTGTTTGGAATGCTATGCAATTCAGAGTAGATGTTCACACATTTTTATTTCTAATCGAATTGGTTATCCCTAGCTTAATTAAAATTACCACATTTAAGTTGTGGTTCTGTGTGCATTTCTTGTAACTTGGTGGGTTCTGCCTCTCCTCCTGTGTAGTGTTCGGAGGCACTGCTGTCTCAGTTGTGAAGGTAAAAACAAGAAGACAGCCAACACCTAAGTCTCTTTTTTAAATAATAGAGCATTAATGTACACATACAATCATGAAAATGTATAATTTAACAATGTTCTATGCAGAGTGGTTTTTTGAATCGTATCCCTTTTTTAACGTCTGGTGCTTACGAAAGCATTACCTGGGGTATTGCTTTAATCAATACCTTGTAACTGATCTCATATAAATTACTAGGTACTAGGCATACAGTACAATATAGAACATATGTCTTTCAGCTACTACATGACATTCTTGGATATCGGCCAAATCCTGTTTATGGCAAACATGCATAAGACTGAGTTACAACCCATGTGATGAATAACCAACTCTGATGTCAGGTTCCGGTTACTATGTAATTTCTGGAAACCTTCTGCTGCATTATCCTGGAACAATGTGAGGATTATCATACGTCTACTTCATGTTTTCCCCACATAAATGTGTGAAATGTAATAAAGTTGTTTGACTGGAACAATATAACTTACTCTTTCAACTTACACCTCAGAATACAATAAAAGTTTCTCCCACGAGGGGTGGGGGCAGTGTGCCACCCACACCAGACAGACTTCAGCAGAGCTCTGTAGGACCCAGAAGAAAGTGTAATCCCTCTGCCCCAAAGCAGGACATATGGGCTCCAAATAGCTGCACGGGACTCCCTACGCCTCCCTCTAATAAAGTAGAGTGACCAGTATGTCATTTAGCTCCTACATGGGAGGGGGGGAGTTTGGGGGGGGGGGGGGGACTACGAATGCAGTGGACTCCAAGCCAAAATCAGACCACCAAAAAAATACAAAGTGTACTGTTTGTTATCCAGGGGGTGACAAATCACCACCTCTGCTAACCCCTTCATTACCTTAGTGGTTGTAACTTGGGGGGTTAACGCCTACTGCAACCCTCCCGGGAGACCAAAACACCCACCCTGGGACAACTACCACCTTCACCCATCCCTGTACCAATAACAAAGCCGTTTCTGCTATTTAACCCCTTCATTACCTTGGCGGTTAGCCGCTAAGGTAATGAAGCTGGCTGTCATTTTATTTTTTATTACCTAGGATTTAATCCAGGGGTCTCCGGAGCTGAAATGAAATGAGACCCCCAGATTCAATCCTATGCAGTAAAAGTAAAATAAACTCGTGATATGCAAATTGCGATTCGGATCTCACCACCCTTTAGATTGTGAGAAAAGAATATGGTGCAATATGCACCTCGGAGCTTAGTGAAGCTGTTTCTGGCAACAAAAAAAAAATACGAGTTTGGTCATTTTTTAAGCTACCGCACTACTTCTTATAGCCAAACATAGACCTACCCCATTGAGCGGGTGGGGGGGGGGAAAGGGGGGGGCGGGAGGGGGGGGGGAAGAAAAAAGGGTGGAGAAGGTCTCCACCCTTTTTTCTTTCCCCCCCCTCCCCTTCCCCCCCCCATCCCGCCCCCCCATCCTGCCTCCCCTTTCCCCCCCCCCCACCCGCTCAATGGGGTAGGTCTATGGGTGTCTGTAGGTTTATTAGGCATTCCAACAGACATCCCTGTTGCGTGGGTGGTCACACAATATTTTCAGTTAGTTTGTGTCCAAGTTACAACCAGAGCATGTGGGCGCATGCGCGAGTACTTAGGACCTTGGTGGTATTACTCGCGGGATCAGAGACTGATTATTGGGAATTTTGATCTGCACATGCGTGAAAAAAACGTGGCTTGCTTGAGGCGCATCTCGCGAGAATTGGTCCCCCATTGCCCTGCGGTGCGTGTCACCGAGCAGGTGTGTTTGGAGGCGGCTTTCTCGCAGTGTTAACAGGTAATCAGCCGCCCTCATGATGCTTACACAGCTAGATATTATATGTTTAATTAGCATGAGGTTACCAATTAGTGATTTTGGCGCCAAATCAGCAGACTGCCCCTATATATAGTGTGTTGTATACCATGTTCATACACTTCTTGATAAAGTGCAATTTGTCTGCACGAAACGCGTAGAAGGTTGCAGCCTTCTGTTTTTATGTCCCTACAATAAAGAAATATTTTTGCCAGACCTGTCATAACCTTTTTTGCTGTGCGTTGCACCAACCTACATTGCATTGGATTCCACCCTGGAGATAGTCTCTTTCTCTGGGTGTAGGCCTGAGCCCAAGCCTCCGTTCAGGGAGCACAGCGTCCGCTGTGTCCCTATCTATCTTTAATACTAATGGGATAGTCCCTAACTTAGGGCCAGTCCCTAAGCACCACAAGCTGGAGGAGTTCAGGGACAGCCTGAAAACCTGGCCTGTTTGCGGCCCTCGAGGACTGGAGTTGTGCACGCCTGATCTAGATCATAAAGTTACGTATAAAATTTAGCAAATTCCGCTGTGATCCTTGAGGGGTTGTAAACCACTCCTCCACTTTTTATCCTAATAGCAGGAATCGAGGCCCTCGCCCCGATCCCTCTAAATTTGTTTGCTAATAGACGATCTGCCTTATCTCCCTTGTCATAATACGTCTGCTTTGCCTTCACTACAGCCTCCAATTGTAACCTCTTAAGTTCCTCCCTTGCCTGGTTCAAAATGTTATACTGTAAATTTTCTCGACGGATTTTTTTATGTGAACTTTCCAACTTTATCATTTTTTTCCGTTAAATATTTTTGTTTTTCCATTTTTATTCTCTTTCTGTATCATGCTATTGAAATAAGCTGTCCTCTAATCATGGCCTTATGTGCCTCCCATAGAATCGCTGTTGATTCTACAGACCCATTGTTAGACCGAAAATAATTTTTATGTGAGTCTCAAATTTGTGTGCTAATCTCTGGATAATTTAGTAAAGAATGATTGAATCTTAGTGAGTGGTGGGTCAATCAGGATAGCCACCGGGGTGTGGTCCGACCACGTGATAGGCCATATATTTGAGTGGACCAATACTTCTAGGATATTTGGAGATACAAAAATATTATCTCTTCTAGAATATGAATCAGGTGGGGGAGAATAGAAGGAATAATCTCTCTGTGCTTTATGCGAGCAGCGCTAGGCGTCCAACAATCCAAATTCTTTGATTAGCAATCTAAATTTCTTTGCTACACTGTATGTCATTGCAGAGTGTGAATGCCCTGGATGTGTGGACAAATCCGAGTCCGGGACTGTAGGAGACGTGTTCAGAGGTACGCAATGGAGACTGTTCTTAAGGTGAAATTAAAATTAGGCTTTATTGCGCCTGTCGCTTTAACACAGAAAATATATGAAAATAAGCCAAACAAAAAAAAAATATCTCTGCTTTGGAGACTATCTACACATGTAGCTCAGCCCTCTCTGACTGGGCTGGTTAGCTAAGCTATTTACCAGCCCCAAAATATAAACATATATACAGATATATGACAGTTCCAAAAGAAAGTCTTATCTGTTCTCCTGAAGCTGTAGGGGAAGTCCTCTCTGCTCTCCTATGTAAGCACCTTTGTGTGCTACAGCAATGTCTGTCCAGGTTTTGAGGTCTGGTCCCCTTATCTTGCTATCAGCATACAGTCCAGTCCTTCTGCAGCTCAAGACAGCCGTTCCTATGGTTAGTCCCCCCCCCCCCCAATTGGGAGACTCAGGAATCTCTGCTCTGTCTCCTAGTTCAGCTCAGATGTGAGCTAAGGAGTCTTACTTCCTGTCTCAAAGGCAGGCTTTTTCTAACACCTCTAATCAGCCATGTGCTGGTCAATTAACCAGCACACTGCTGGATTAGAGGCAAGTTTTCTGAACAGGGTAAGTCCCCTGTTACATACCTCCCCTGTTTGTGGGAAGCTCGGGCTTGCCACGGCCAAAGCCCATCCTTCCACTCTCACTCGATATATCTCTGGGACTTGAATGAGAGTGGATGGAGGAGAACCCTCAGTCCTGCTGGGATTGGAGCCCTTCCTCCAGTTTAGTAGTGTCTCCTCCAGAAGGTATTTGAGTTCAGCAGTCCTCAGTCGCTCAAGGAGAACTTTTCCCAAGTACAGTCTTTCTATTGACCATGTGGTCCTGAGCTTTCCCCTGTGTCGGACACTCCTCTTTTTGTAGGCATACTGTATGGTGACAGTCGCAGAGCGCCTATGCAAATCGCTCTCTCTCGCCATCTTTTCCATGTGCTCCACTTTAGCACAAAATGTCCATTTCCTGGTATCACCAGAGCGCCCTAGAACAACCATTTGAGCCCTCAGTTCTTGAAGCTGTCTTCCTGCACTTTTCCCATTCAATGTAGTCGCCATTTCAGCTTCTTTGGGATTGATTTGCGATTCCAGCTCCATTTCCAGAGAATGTCCTATCTTTTCAGCTTCCTCAGCTAAGGATTCTTCTGGCTTTGATTCTGCACTCTTGCCTCTGTTTGTTGCCTGTTGGGCGTTGCAGGTTTGGCTAGTGCTTTCTTAGGTGGCTCAAACTTCGTAATCTTGTTTTGAAGGTGAGTGGTGTCCCCAGCTCTCACTGTACACTTGTCCTCACGGGCCTTAGTTACTGTGGGATACCGATGCTTGGACAGAGCCAATACCTTTACCCGTATTGGAGGCATCTGTAAGTTAGTGGACTGCAGAGTCTCACACTGTTTGAGTGTTTCCTGCCATTCTCCTTTCAGGGTCTTTATTTCTTCCCTGTGCTTTCTCCGAGCTTGCTTCCACATATCATTCTTTATTTTGTGGAGCACTGTGAACTTCTTCGCTTGGGCCGCAGATACTCGTCTCAGTTTCTGGACCTTTTTGCACTCCCTCTTGTACCGAGTCACCTGGTCTCTAAGCTTAGCCTCTAGCGATGCTTTGGTGATGGTCAGGGTAGCCTTCAGTTTATCCTGCTGCTTTGCGAGGACGCACTGGGTAATCAGACGTTCCTGCAGCAGTTGTAATTCCTTAGCAACTTGCAGATTTTCTTCCTGCAGAGTTTGCTGCTTCTCCTCGACATTCTTGAGGTGTGTACGCAACTTGCAGTTGGTTCTGCAGTCGGTGCTCTGCTTCAAATTTCTCATCTTCCAACCGTTTCTTAATTTTTTCAAGCTCATTCAGCTTTTCATGCTTTCCATTGACGTGGATTGTCTACTCTGAATTTTCTTTTTTTTAATCTTAAATTTTCTCCTTTTTCAGTCTCTGTACTATTCAGGGCCTCCTTGTAGTCCACTTTCCATTCTTGCACATCTGCTTGGAGGCGGGCTGTCTCCTGGCGTGAGACTTCCATCTCCAGGTTTAGGTTCTGAAGCTCCTTCTGAGAGACTTTGAGATCTAAGTTAAGATGTAGGATAGTTTTCCTTGAAATGTCCAGCTCCTCAGTGAGACTGTGAAGTTCCTTTCTGGAGACTTCCAGTTCTGTGCCGCAGCTGTTGATCTCATGATGTGAGGCATCCAGAGCTCCGCGGAGTGAATGAACCTCCTTCTGAGATTCGTCTACGTCTGTCCGGACACTGTTGACCTCCTGTTGTGAGGCATTCAGCTCTATGCGAAGTGTGTGAACCTCTTGCTGGAAGACTGTCATCTGCTTCAGTGCCTCCTCATACTTCTGCTTCAGCTTAGCCATCCTTTTATCAGATTGGCTCTGATTTTCATCCATGGTGGAAATAGTAGCATTTGCAGTATCTTGCTCAGTCTTGAGATCGTCCAATTCTGTCCTGACCGAAGAGTACATTGCGAGCACATGTTCCTGTAGCTTCACGTTATTTTCCCGGAGCCGATCACAGTCACGCCTGGCAACCTTCAGGGCATCCCCAGGGCTGGTCAAGGGATCGTCACTCACCAGTTCCGGCTCCGCTTCCCTGGGATGGTTGGTTGAGGGTTTCTCACTATTAGCACCGGACAGACACTTCTTTGGGGTACACGACTTCTGCCTTGGGCCCTCTGGATATTCGGCCATATGCAGGACGACTTCTCCATTTTCTCTACGCTGCAGGGCATTTCGGACCCCCTTTTCCTCCGCAAGATCTGCAGATGTGTCTGTTCCTTCCACGGTAAGTGAAGAACCGCTTTTCTTTTTCTTTTTTCGCCTTTTTGTTTTGGATGACACCGTCCCCTCAGGGAAACTGGGGTCTCCATCTTCATTTGAAATTTTAGCAGCGTCACTGGATCCACCTGGCTTTTCTTGCAACTGTAACAGCTGACAGAAATATTCAGTGATCAACTGCTCCCGCTCTTTCTCCTGCCGATCATATTCGTCATCATAGGGAGCGGTCTTTTCGGTTCGTACCGAGTTCAGGCACCCCCACCATTCTTGGGGTGTTTTGTGGGTGTGACTCGGTTTGGGTTCCCCATAAGAGATGTCTTCCTCCTCATCGGACTGGAAGGGCCACTCTTCCGTGGGGTAGGGTTCATTACAGGAACGCTGCATCTTGTCCTCCATTTTGGGGCTATCAGGTGTAATTTTCTTCCTGATCTCAGGAGGCGCTATTGTAACTGTTGCCACTGTATTTGCTAGAAACCCAAATGGTTGTAGTCCTACAAGTGGGCATATTTTGCTTGTAGAGGTCGTAGCTCTCACAGGCCTCTCTGTAGACTTTTTCTTCCCTTGTGTAAGTTTTACAATATTAGCAGTACTGTGCATGCATTCACTCTCATCGTCTGAATAAGGCCTGAAGGGACACTGCTCCGTGTGGTGGGGTTCTTTACACCAGGAACAAATTTTCTTCCCTATTTTTACAGAGTCTGTATTTGACTTCAGCTGGGTGGCCATTTTAAATTCCTAGGGTTTTTTTTCTTTAAATACAATGCTTGCTAGCTGTCCATTTTCTGGCTTCAGCAAAGGCATTTGCTTTACACCATTTACTTGCTATGTGCAATCCCTCCGCTTCAGCAACAGAATATGGTTTTCTGCTTGAGTTCAGTAATTTTCAGTCTCATCTTTGGTATTATGGCATTCACTCTTCACACTTTGGTTGCCTGTTTAACTCCCAAGATACATAGGCAGACTTTACTTGCAGAAAAAAAACATTCTTTGCAGTGGAATATTTCTTTCACTCGCGGCAGGGTGACTCAACACTCAGCAATTGGCGTTGGAATACCTTTTACACAGTTCAGCAACCCCTTTTACCCTGGTAGGGCAATTTTACACTCAGCATTTGTTTGCTGAAAATTCCATGGGTCACCATCTGTATTCACTGCTTCAGCGAAACATTTGAAAACAACAAACGCCTATCCCTTTTAAGGGCTAACTCACTTCTTGAACCCTGACTACAGCTGGAAGGCAAAACCCCTATTTCAATGACCATATTACACTTTATTGTGATAGGCAAATAAGGTTTACCTGCTTCAGCAGTCTCTCTCTCTCTCTCCTCTTGGGATTGGGGAAAAGAGTCCATCTGTGGTTTTGTGAGTTTCAGTGCAGTGTAGATTTCCTGCATGGGTGTGTATCCCTTTAACTCTGTCTCTGCTGCATGAGATTCTTTGGTCAGGCTGTTTGTAGGCAAAAAGCACAAAAAAAAATTCACAGGCAATCTCTGGGCCCCTTTTAACTTCAAAGGCCACCTCAATCCCACTTCTGACACCATATGTAGGAGACGTGTTCAGAGGTACGCAATGGAGACTGTTTTTAAGGTGAAATTAAAATTAGGCTTTATTGCGTCTGTCGCTTTAACACAGAAAACATATGAAAATAAGCCAAACAAAAAAAACCTATCTCTGCTTTGGAGACTATCTACACATGTAGCTCAGCCCTCTCTGACTGGGTTGGTTAGCTAAGCTATTTCCCAGCCCCAAAATATAAACATATATACAGATATATAACAGTTCCAAAAGAAAGTCTTATCTGTTCTCCTGAAGCTGTAGGGGAAGTCCTCTCTGCTCTCCTGCGTAAGCACCTTTGTGTGCTACAGCAATGTCTGTCCAGATTTTGAGGTCTGGTCCCCTTGTCTTGCTATCAGCATACAGTCCAGTCCTTCTGCAGCTCAAGACAGCCGTTCCTCTGGTCAGTCCCCCCCCCCCCCCAATTGGGAGACTCAGGAATCTCTGCTCTGTCTCTTAGTTCAGCTCAGATGTGAGCTAAGGAGTCTTACTTCCTGTCTCAAAGGCAGGCTTTTTCTAACACCTCTAATCAGCCATGTGCTGGTCAATTAACCAGCACACTGCTGGATTAGAGGCAAGTTTTCTGAACAGGGTAAGTCCCCTGTTACAGGGACCATATTAAAATCGCCTCCTACAATATATGGAAACAAAAGAAAACAGCGCACAACGCCAAATTTGTGTTTTTTTATGCAAGTAATGATGGTGTCTATTTTAAGTCGACTAATATTGTGTTTCTTTTATTCCAGCATGTTTTTAATTATTTATGCTAGGTTTTGTCTATATGTAAGTTTATATTAAATAGGTATTGTTTTGTTTTTTTGTTAATAAAGTTGTTGTTTTAAAAGTAAACTACACATCTTCCCTATCACGCAGACCATTACCTATTATAGATGATTGGTCTATCCCTAATTGGTTGACCAATAAGGTATCTATGTGAGGTATTTAAGACCTCTGGGTAATGGCCTAATTATTCCCTGAAGAAGTAGTTAATTCTACGAAACTAGTTGGATGTAACATTCTATTGCCTTATATCTGCTTACATTGGCCTTTGTCTATGTATTGGCCTGTCCTGTTTTTATTTCATCCTGTGTGCTGTTTTGGACACTTGTGAGAAACTTTGTAAGACTGTTCAAACTTCCCTATTGAATCCACCACTGCTGTGTAGACAGTGACGTCATTACACAGCGTCCCGCGACCGAGCGGCACCGTGGCACGCTGAGGGCACCCCAGCAAGCTGCGTTTTAACCTCTGTGCAGAGGATACACCTGCCGAGGTACAGGAGCAGCTTCATATCGGCCAGGAAGCAGGAGCGATTTCACCGAGCCCCAGTACCAGCTGCTGAACCTGGCTGCATGAAGGGAAATCCCCTTGGGAGTGAAAAGACTGACGTCCTGCCCCAGAATCAACTGAGCTGCAGCAGCAGAGGGAAGCAAGCACCTGAATCTACAGCTAACAGCTGCCGAGTGGTAAACAGTGTGATACACACTATATGCCTTTTACCAACTTTTTTCATGTATGCAGATATATTACCCCCTTTTTAATTCTATAATATATTGTTGAATTTGCTTCACTATTTGGCGTTGTGCGCTGTTTTCTTTTGTTTCCATTCTCTTAGTGTGTGTGGGGTGCTGAGCCACCCCTGCGTTTACAGCTGCAGACGCCATTATCCCCAACACGGTTATGTGGCACTTATTATTTAATGTTTAACTACCTCACTGTGGGAGTTGTGGTTTAATTTTTTATACATTTTTTATCACTAAATTGATGGTATAGTCACTGCACTGTATATATTTATACATTTAAACTTTATAGGTAGTTAGGTAGTAGCGCACAGTTTTGTTTTTTGTGTTTCCTACAATATATAACTGTTCTCAGTTATCCCCCATTGACTACAATGTTTCCCTTAGAAATCAATTTGTCCGTCGTTAGGTGCATATATATTCACTAGTGTAATATGTAGACCTGAGAGAAGACCATGGACCACAAGTGACCCCCCTCCCTTGTCTCTCTTGACCTCCAGTGTCTGGAACGGGATATCCTGTTTTATCAAAATCGCAACTTCCTTTTTACTGGTGAAAGATTAATAAACTGCTATAGGGTATGTCCTGCTAAAGATGTTTGGGGGTTCCTGGGTATCGAAGTGCGTCTCTTGTACAATATCTGCTTTCAGTTTACTGAATTCTTTTAGGGCCAATCTACGTTTTCCATTACTATTTCGACCCTTAACATTCAGGGACACTAATTTCAATGGGACTTAGCTACCCATTCCCGGTGTCATATCTCTCTCTCTCATTTAAAAGTTGTGCTCGGAACAGCTTGATGGTTGTATGGTACAAATGGGGAAAAGAAAAAAAGGAGGATACTTTTCCACTTTGGGAAGTTGGGGGAAAACAAAGACAATAAAAACAAAATAAGATGAGTGTAAGCAGCCTCTCATCCCAGTTTTGCTGCCAGACCCTACTTAGTCTGGCATGGTGGGCATATGGCTCTACTGGGGGCACCCTGGCATTAGCAATTTAGGTCTCCCTCCCACTCCCCGCAACACTCGACTTCCCGATCGGATCTACGCTGTAACTTGGTCAGAGTATAGAAACATAACAAATACAGCAATTCCTACTTATTGTGCACCACATAAACATATATAGCTTTTCCTACTATGATACCACTATAGATGTATAGAATCTAATTAATTTCAGGCAGAGTTTGCTCTTGTCCTTCCATAGAACGTATCGTTCTTTGTGCCTTTAACCTGGTGCAAATGTGGTGTCCAGCCCCTCAAAAATCTCTGTCGCTTCATAGTCCACAGTCTGAGGCCCACTCGCCCACCACCCGGGTCCCTAGTCCACTCTTTCTCCAGCTCCGATATATCATCTGCGACAGATAAGGGCTCGGGCCGTGAGCGGTAGACCACAGGTCACAGATAGAACCATCCCTAAAATAAAATATAAAAAACAAATGGGGGAAATGGGGGGGGAGAGACCGACAGCTAGAGTTCAACATAGATTTCTTTACATCGTCACGTGTTGCCTGACCACTGCCAGGGGAAACCGCTTCAGACTCTAACTCAGAGAAACCCAGCGGGACACAGTCAGTCTTAACTCTTTCATCTCCGGGCTATCACTCACTCGATCAATCATCCTCCGTATACTCCCCACGAGCTCCTCGTTGCCGGTCTGATATATCTTTGGGGTTCAGATTTAAAGCTGATAGAAAAAGAGCAGATTCCTCAGGATAACGGAGTGAGATTTGTTTGCCCTCGTGATTGACTACAAGATGGAATGGGAAGACCCATCTATACGAATCCCTTTTTACTGAAGTATCGCTGTTACCGGGCGCAGTACTCTTCGTCGATCTATTGTCAGCCTGGACAGGTCCTGGAAGATCTGGATAGAGTTGTTTCCAAAATCAATTGAGCCTCCATTTCTTCATCCCTTTATAATCTTTTCCTTGGTCGTATATTGGTGGAGCCTTAGCCACATCTCTGCTTCTTTTAGGATCATCAAATCTCAGTCCCAACGCTCTGTGAGCTCTGTCCATCATAAGTTCTTTGTCTTGTACTTGGGGATCTATTGAGAGGAAGAGCCTTTTAAGATATGGCTGCAGGGCTTCCGCAGACACTGACTAAGGGATATGGCGGATTTGCAGGTTCTGCCTTCGTTCCCTATTCTCAAGATCATCCATACCGTCTCGCATAGCTCTCATCTCATCGCTGAGACACAGGACCTCGTCATCTGTATTTACCTGGTTTTGTAAGGCGGCATCCATTTTATTTTCCAACTCTGTGGTTCTCTTAGCCAGTGAAGCAACCTGTGGCTTCTGTTACAGCTCTGTCCAGAGCTTATTGGAAACTCACTTCATCTCTCTGAGCATAAACTGCAGATCCTGCGTTGTAATCACTGTGTCATCCACTGCAGTGACTCTCTCACACTCTGTAAGGAGCAGCAGTTCTCACCTCTGGTTCTTTTCCTGCAGTGTTCTTGTTTGCTGAGTTTCTCAGCATTGCTCGTCTCTCCAGGGATTCTCCTTCTACTCCAGCAGCCTGCTTCTCTGGGGCTGGTGCTGCACGCTTCCATGCGCTCAGATCGGTGTCATCTTTGTTTTTCCTCCCCTTGTCAGCAATCGCCAACTGAACACGGCCAAAACGGGAGAGATCCCAGGTCCCATCCTTCTTGTGGGACATCTTCGCTGCTTCTCACGCCTGCCGCTGCGGCCCGTGGCTCGGGAGAAGGTGCCGATCGGGGGAAATATTAAATTATATTGGCGGAGTGCATGTAGCTATCCTAGCCAACATGCATCTGCAATGACATCATGTGAGCGCCCCCTATTTGTTTTTATTTTAATATTTTGATTTGATTTCTTTTTTTTATACTGATTTATATTATGCTAAGGTTTTATTAAATGGAACACTGTCAAGTGATCATAAGAGAGATAAAACAGTGAGCTAATTTTAATTATTTTATTTGTGCTATTAGATTGGTGACAAATTAGGGAGACATCAAGCCAATACTGCTGAGGAAAGGTGGTAACAATTCGACGACTGTAGTGGCTGTAACCGGTTCGACACATACAAGGTCCGGTGATACAATGGAGAGCTGTTTTTCTTTCCATATACCCTTGGAGACATTTCACCCAATAGCAGGCAAGCCTGTAGCGGGCAAAGGCGGGTTGCACGCTGGCATGTATAGCCTTTTTTCTCAAATTGCAAAAAAGGGAAGGCATTACCAAGGACTTTGTCATCAGGTGCATCCTGTTGGGTGGGAGAGAGGGGAGTGAGAACAGGGGGACAAGAGGGATCCGGTGACAGCGGAGCGGTTGCTAATCCTAAACAAGGCAGCCAAATTAGTACTGTATGTGCAGGGCACTACGAAGTTAATTTGTTTAAAGCAGCCTTC